>NW_020620603.1:148768-156469 GCF_003573695.1 Papaver somniferum | reverse complement strand
ACACACTATTTTATTTCTTGTGTGCATAATTGATAGTAGGCCATAAAGTACTGGCTTGTACGTAAGCAATCACCTCAGGAACCTCTCCATCAAGACTCCATTCTGCTGCCCTCTGGTGTCTTAATACTCGGACTGCACGGTTGTGATCAGGAGTCTCGTATATTCTCTTCACCCAAGATTCGGCATAACCAATCAAAACATTTCCTCCATCTTCCGGAAGACCATGAGGCAAACCATCTGATCGAGGTGTAATCACGTCATCTTCATCAGGAATGTGAAAACCAGTGATCCGTCGATCATCATCATTCTTCTCTTTCTCTGGTTCTGCCACCTTCTTACCTTTCATGTCTTTCTTAGGTTTTTCTTGTGGTTGTGTTTCTTCTTGATGAACTTCTTGATGTTCTTCTTGATTAACCTCAACTTCTTCTTGTCTTTCGACTCTTGCTTATTCAGCTTCTTCTTCTAAAATGTCTCATCTACCTCCCGCTCCCAATCTTTTCTTACGTCCTCCTCGAGGATCGGGAGTTTTAGAATTAGAAGGTGTTACCTCCATCCTCTTCCTCCTATTAGCTGCATTAGTCCTGACACAAGTATGAAAGTAATAAGCATGCTTCGAACAATAAAGGGATACAAACTATATGAAATATGGATTTGAAATGCCAAAAAATTGTCAACAAATAACAAGGCTCGGCTTACACTCAATAACATATATGAGCCGAACCAGGTCTTGAAATTTTCATTAGCTTACACAGAGAATGGTTCGGCTCATATTACAAAATAATTATAAGCCGATCCTCATTATTCAGCACACAACCTATGCGCCGAACCAGGTCTTGAAATTTTCATTAGCATACACAGAGAATGGTTCGGCTCATATTACAAAATAATTATAAGCTGATCCTCAATATTCGGCACACAACCTATGCTTTCTAATAAGCCGAACCTATGATTATGAACTCAAACACATATTCTGCGCAACATGATATCAGAGAAATAAGCCGACCTATACACTTGTAAAATTTATGGAATTTTAACAATGATATTCGGCGCAAACCTAATACTATCGAATAAGACGAATCTATACTTATGAATTGAATGATAGGTTCGGCGCAAAATGGTGTCATACAAATAAGCCGAACCTACACATGCAGAATTCAAACATGAAAATCAAACAACACTTATTCGGCGCAAAACTAACACAACCATACAAGCCGAACCTAAGCACATGCAAAATTTCTGAAATTCAAACAACAGTTATTCGGCGCAAAACTAGTACAACCATACAAGCCGAACCTATCATGAAGCAAAATTTCTGAAATTCACAAAACATATTCGGCACAAAACTAACACCCTCGAATAAGCTGATCCTAAAAATATGGCACCGTGTTATTAGGTTCGGCTCACAACTGATTTCAGATTTAAGCCGAACCGTTCATATGCACTTTCAGGGTTCAGTTTCAGGAACAGTTCGGCTTACATCTAATTGTTTTTGTAATCCGAACCACACCCTGTAACCTCCACACACACATGTTTTTGACCTAAAAATTCTATCATTCCAATCAAAAAACCATCAAAAACATCAAATACGAGATGGGTTTGTAGAACTAACCTTCTTATTCTCATTAAAGGAGTTGGTTCTTCTTCAATCTCTTCTCCCGGTTGATTTTGTGGTTGATTTTGAGTTTGTTCTTCCGGTTGATTTTGAGTTTGTTCGTCAATAGGTTGTTCAATTGATCGGTTAGAACGAGATACTTGCTACAACGAGCCATTATATAAATTAGTTTAATCGTCGATTAAATTTTCACGAATCGACGATCAAATTTCGGCGATGATACGATGAAAAAAATAGGAAAAGAGGGGTGCGGCTGTGGAGGAGGAATGTATAGAAGGGGTGTTATGAAACTGATTTTAGGTTTATTGATTATAGGTTTTTGTATTAGGGTTAGGGATAGATTAGTAATTTAAAGGATTTAAGGGCATCTAGGTAATTTAACACCCATATAGGGTACCCCTTATCAGGTCACCCTAGTTAGGACTAGTGTTTGGTATGCCCTGAAATTATTTGGTATGCCCTAAAACAGCCTTCTTGCTGAAACTGCTGGAGTTGCTGAACTGCCAAGGAGAGCAGCTGTTGCTGCTGTTGTCCTGCCAAGGCCCAGCTGGGCTGCATAAGCTGGAAGAGAGAGCCGAAGTTACAACTGGGCTATGTTGTTAACCCACTGATCAGTAAGCCTAAACCCATTAGTAAACCCAGTTTGTGGGCTTGTGTTTTAAACTATTTTGGGCTTGTAGCTTGTAGTGTAACTAAACTGTGGACTTGCTTTAAAACTGAATTCTGGGCTTGTAACTTTAACTGAATAGTGAGCCTATAATTTTGAACACCCACTTGGTCTTTATTATAAATTATACTCAGAGAGTCAGAGGACAATTCGTCAGCTGGGCTCAAGCCCACTGAACAGTAGGTTTTAGGCCTGTTCACCTTGCTTTCAAATTTCAAACACCCTTCAAAACTGAATTTTGGCCCTCATCCCTGTTGAACCAAATTGTGGGTTTCGTTTAAAATCTTCGTTGGGCTTCGTTGAACCAAATAGTGAGCCGTGCATCCCCCACCATTGTGGGCTTTGTTCCCAATTAAAACCAAAAACTTTCCTCCCAATTAAAACCAAAATTGTGCTCCCATTTTGAAACCCATTTAAAACCAAAATATCCCAATTTTAAAAACCAAAAACCCAAATGTGCTTTGTCTTCAAGGTCTAAAACCAAATTAATCTTTTCACCATTTGACCCATTTAAACCAAATTTTTGAAAAGTGTGGGCCTTGTTTCTCCTTGTGAATTGTTTGGTTGTCTGATAAACATAACATGTCTGGATTGTGGTCTGCAACTGGGAATGAAAATAAATCAATTAGAGAACTTTCTTACGAGCAAGATTCACATTGTGAGCCTCCCACATTCCATAATGTCAATAGTTATAGGGATTATTATGGACATTTTCATAGTCCTGAGCCTCAATACATGAACCCTAATAACTATGCACACATGTATCATCCTCCACAGAGAGAAAATGAACATTTTACTAGTGCCTCACTCACACAATCATCACTTTTGGATCAGTTAGAGGCTCGAATCACTGCTTTAGAAATGCAAATGCAGGAGAAATCTATCACATCCAATTCACCTAGGCAATATGAAATCTATGCATGTACCTTATGTGGTGGTTTAGACCACCCTGATGAATACTGCTATATTTGGCATGATTTTAGACAATTTAGAGACTCCCATGAAAATCCAAATTATGAAATGCCCACAAATTGTGAGGCTGGTAGTCATTGGGACCATAATCAATCCTTTAAGGGTTGCAATAAATCTTTTATAAACCCTAATGACCATGCACACATGTATCAATCACCACAATTCGAACATGAAGAATTCTGTACTCCCATGAGCCCTCGTATACAATCTATTCAAGAAAATCTCAGACTCATTGAGCAAAATAATGCTAGACATGAATTACGAATTCATGCATATTTAGGTCAGATTTTGCTTCATTTACAGAAGGAGAAAATTCATGATGAGATGTTTGTTGTCCCAAATGAAGTGTCTAATCCCATTCATGTAAATGATGTTGAATATGAACCTAACCTAGAGGAACATGAGTTGACTAAGGACACTGCAACTGTTAATAGGGACCAATATGCATGTTACCATGATGATGATTACGATGATTATGATGATGATGTTATGTTAGAAGAACATGTTTATTCTGAAAATATTGTGGAACCTTTTGGTTCAGTGACATATGGCTTCTCAGCCTCGACCTTCATGAATGTTGTTTCTTCTAATTCTAATACTCATTGCAATTCATATGGTTTTGATACTGATATGGGGCTTGTACAATTATTCTGTGAAAATGAGCATGACATAGGAAAAGTTGAATCTTCTGTAGACACTAATGTTCTTATGCATGAAAATGAATTTGAGGTGTCTGATTCCCTGCCTAAGTCACAATATGTTGTTTCTTCTGATGTTGATTTGAGTACTTCGGACAATCATGATACCGATTTAGGTCTTGATGTTTTGTTCGATGAATGTGAGCATGATTCACTTATTTCTGATTTAGGGAAAGTATGTGCTGGTACTATTGGTCCTATACATGAAAATAACTTAGAAGTGCCTACTTTCTTGCCTAAGTCACAGATTGAGGTTATTCCACCTAACCTAGATTTGGTTTATAACAAAATTTTTAAACCAACTATTCTGAGAATTCCTAATCTAGGATTGGAACTGTGTGCTTCTCAAGTCCTCTTGGACTATTTTGCATCTAAATATAATGTCTTTAATGAGCCACGGTTGGAATGCATTTCTATGCCCATCCCGAAAAAAGTCCATTTTGAATTAGACCTTGTGAATCTTGAACCCCTAAAATTGCTAAATTTTGTGCTCAAGCGTCTGTTGAAAAATACAGGTTTGGGGGTGATTTATTTGGTTTTTCACTCTCACTCTCATTTCAGTCCAACTATAGTTGTTTGAAACTGTTTATGTTTCAGCACTTCGTATTTTGGGTTGATCCTCAACTCTTTAGGCTGTATGTATATAGTAAATTTTTCTTGTATATAATCCGGTAGGTAATGTTTAGTGGAATCTTTTATGTTTTCTTTTGTATATATTGTGTTAATCCAATGTGTTTTCATTTAAGTTACTGTTGTATCCTAGCCATTTAAGTTATTGTTGTATCCTAGCCGAAAAAACTCCAACTCAGTTTTGTATGCATCCCAACCAAGAAATTCCTCGTACAACTTGTAGAGCTCATCCCAACTCATGTCATAACAATCAGATTTCACACTTCTACCCCTTACTTTAAGGCCTATAATCTTACTAGCCTCATCAGGAGTGATTATCATCTCTCCAAAAGGTAATTGGAATGTGTAGATTTCTGGACAGAATCTCTCGGTAAAGGCAGAGACTAACACACTATTTTATTTCTTGTGTGCATAATTGATAGTAGGCCATAAAGTACTGGCTTGTACGTAAGCAATCACCTCAGGAACCTCTCCATCAAGACTCCATTCTGCTGCCCTCTGGTGTCTTAATACTCGGACTGCACGGTTGTGATCAGGAGTCTCGTATATTCTCTTCACCCAAGATTCGGCATAACCAATCAAAACATTTCCTCCATCTTCCGGAAGACCATGAGGCAAACCATCTGATCGAGGTGTAATCACGTCATCTTCATCAGGAATGTGAAAACCAGTGATCCGTCGATCATCATCATTCTTCTCTTTCTCTGGTTCTGCCACCTTCTTACCTTTCATGTCTTTCTTAGGTTTTTCTTGTGGTTGTGTTTCTTCTTGATGAACTTCTTGATGTTCTTCTTGATTAACCTCAACTTCTTCTTGTCTTTCGACTCTTGCTTATTCAGCTTCTTCTTCTAAAATGTCTCATCTACCTCCCGCTCCCAATCTTTTCTTACGTCCTCCTCGAGGATCGGGAGTTTTAGAATTAGAAGGTGTTACCTCCATCCTCTTCCTCCTATTAGCTGCATTAGTCCTGACACAAGTATGAAAGTAATAAGCATGCTTCGAACAATAAAGGGATACAAACTATATGAAATATGGATTTGAAATGCCAAAAAATTGTCAACAAATAACAAGGCTCGGCTTACACTCAATAACATATATGAGCCGAACCAGGTCTTGAAATTTTCATTAGCTTACACAGAGAATGGTTCGGCTCATATTACAAAATAATTATAAGCCGATCCTCATTATTCAGCACACAACCTATGCGCCGAACCAGGTCTTGAAATTTTCATTAGCATACACAGAGAATGGTTCGGCTCATATTACAAAATAATTATAAGCTGATCCTCAATATTCGGCACACAACCTATGCTTTCTAATAAGCCGAACCTATGATTATGAACTCAAACACATATTCTGCGCAACATGATATCAGAGAAATAAGCCGACCTATACACTTGTAAAATTTATGGAATTTTAACAATGATATTCGGCGCAAACCTAATACTATCGAATAAGACGAATCTATACTTATGAATTGAATGATAGGTTCGGCGCAAAATGGTGTCATACAAATAAGCCGAACCTACACATGCAGAATTCAAACATGAAAATCAAACAACACTTATTCGGCGCAAAACTAACACAACCATACAAGCCGAACCTAAGCACATGCAAAATTTCTGAAATTCAAACAACAGTTATTCGGCGCAAAACTAGTACAACCATACAAGCCGAACCTATCATGAAGCAAAATTTCTGAAATTCACAAAACATATTCGGCACAAAACTAACACCCTCGAATAAGCTGATCCTAAAAATATGGCACCGTGTTATTAGGTTCGGCTCACAACTGATTTCAGATTTAAGCCGAACCGTTCATATGCACTTTCAGGGTTCAGTTTCAGGAACAGTTCGGCTTACATCTAATTGTTTTTGTAATCCGAACCACACCCTGTAACCTCCACACACACATGTTTTTGACCTAAAAATTCTATCATTCCAATCAAAAAACCATCAAAAACATCAAATACGAGATGGGTTTGTAGAACTAACCTTCTTATTCTCATTAAAGGAGTTGGTTCTTCTTCAATCTCTTCTCCCGGTTGATTTTGTGGTTGATTTTGAGTTTGTTCTTCCGGTTGATTTTGAGTTTGTTCGTCAATAGGTTGTTCAATTGATCGGTTAGAACGAGATACTTGCTACAACGAGCCATTATATAAATTAGTTTAATCGTCGATTAAATTTTCACGAATCGACGATCAAATTTCGGCGATGATACGATGAAAAAAATAGGAAAAGAGGGGTGCGGCTGTGGAGGAGGAATGTATAGAAGGGGTGTTATGAAACTGATTTTAGGTTTATTGATTATAGGTTTTTGTATTAGGGTTAGGGATAGATTAGTAATTTAAAGGATTTAAGGGCATCTAGGTAATTTAACACCCATATAGGGTACCCCTTATCAGGTCACCCTAGTTAGGACTAGTGTTTGGTATGCCCTGAAATTATTTGGTATGCCCTAAAACAGCCTTCTTGCTGAAACTGCTGGAGTTGCTGAACTGCCAAGGAGAGCAGCTGTTGCTGCTGTTGTCCTGCCAAGGCCCAGCTGGGCTGCATAAGCTGGAAGAGAGAGCCGAAGTTACAACTGGGCTATGTTGTTAACCCACTGATCAGTAAGCCTAAACCCATTAGTAAACCCAGTTTGTGGGCTTGTGTTTTAAACTATTTTGGGCTTGTAGCTTGTAGTGTAACTAAACTGTGGACTTGCTTTAAAACTGAATTCTGGGCTTGTAACTTTAACTGAATAGTGAGCCTATAATTTTGAACACCCACTTGGTCTTTATTATAAATTATACTCAGAGAGTCAGAGGACAATTCGTCAGCTGGGCTCAAGCCCACTGAACAGTAGGTTTTAGGCCTGTTCACCTTGCTTTCAAATTTCAAACACCCTTCAAAACTGAATTTTGGCCCTCATCCCTGTTGAACCAAATTGTGGGTTTCGTTTAAAATCTTCGTTGGGCTTCGTTGAACCAAATAGTGAGCCGTGCATCCCCCACCATTGTGGGCTTTGTTCCCAATTAAAACCAAAAACTTTCCTCCCAATTAAAACCAAAATTGTGCTCCCATTTTGAAACCCATTTAAAACCAAAATATCCCAATTTTAAAAACCAAAAACCCAAATG
>NW_020620603.1:0-148758 GCF_003573695.1 Papaver somniferum | reverse complement strand
CCGAAAAAACTCCAACTCAGTTTTGTATGCATCCCAACCAAGAAATTCCTCGTACAACTTGTAGAGCTCATCCCAACTCATGTCATAACAATCAGATTTCACACTTCTACCCCTTACTTTAAGGCCTATAATCTTACTAGCCTCATCAGGAGTGATTATCATCTCTCCAAAAGGTAATTGGAATGTGTAGATTTCTGGACAGAATCTCTCGGTAAAGGCAGAGACTAACACACTATTTTATTTCTTGTGTGCATAATTGATAGTAGGCCATAAAGTACTGGCTTGTACGTAAGCAATCACCTCAGGAACCTCTCCATCAAGACTCCATTCTGCTGCCCTCTGGTGTCTTAATACTCGGACTGCACGGTTGTGATCAGGAGTCTCGTATATTCTCTTCACCCAAGATTCGGCATAACCAATCAAAACATTTCCTCCATCTTCCGGAAGACCATGAGGCAAACCATCTGATCGAGGTGTAATCACGTCATCTTCATCAGGAATGTGAAAACCAGTGATCCGTCGATCATCATCATTCTTCTCTTTCTCTGGTTCTGCCACCTTCTTACCTTTCATGTCTTTCTTAGGTTTTTCTTGTGGTTGTGTTTCTTCTTGATGAACTTCTTGATGTTCTTCTTGATTAACCTCAACTTCTTCTTGTCTTTCGACTCTTGCTTATTCAGCTTCTTCTTCTAAAATGTCTCATCTACCTCCCGCTCCCAATCTTTTCTTACGTCCTCCTCGAGGATCGGGAGTTTTAGAATTAGAAGGTGTTACCTCCATCCTCTTCCTCCTATTAGCTGCATTAGTCCTGACACAAGTATGAAAGTAATAAGCATGCTTCGAACAATAAAGGGATACAAACTATATGAAATATGGATTTGAAATGCCAAAAAATTGTCAACAAATAACAAGGCTCGGCTTACACTCAATAACATATATGAGCCGAACCAGGTCTTGAAATTTTCATTAGCTTACACAGAGAATGGTTCGGCTCATATTACAAAATAATTATAAGCCTATCCTCATTATTCAGCACACAACCTATGCGCCGAACCAGGTCTTGAAATTTTCATTAGCATACACAGAGAATGGTTCGGCTCATATTACAAAATAATTATAAGCTGATCCTCAATATTCGGCACACAACCTATGCTTTCTAATAAGCCGAACCTATGATTATGAACTCAAACACATATTCTGCGCAACATGATATCAGAGAAATAAGCCGACCTATACACTTGTAAAATTTATGGAATTTTAACAATGATATTCGGCGCAAACCTAATACTATCGAATAAGACGAATCTATACTTATGAATTGAATGATAGGTTCGGCGCAAAATGGTGTCATACAAATAAGCCGAACCTACACATGCAGAATTCAAACATGAAAATCAAACAACACTTATTCGGCGCAAAACTAACACAACCATACAAGCCGAACCTAAGCACATGCAAAATTTCTGAAATTCAAACAACAGTTATTCGGCGCAAAACTAGTACAACCATACAAGCCGAACCTATCATGAAGCAAAATTTCTGAAATTCACAAAACATATTCGGCACAAAACTAACACCCTCGAATAAGCTGATCCTAAAAATATGGCACCGTGTTATTAGGTTCGGCTCACAACTGATTTCAGATTTAAGCCGAACCGTTCATATGCACTTTCAGGGTTCAGTTTCAGGAACAGTTCGGCTTACATCTAATTGTTTTTGTAATCCGAACCACACCCTGTAACCTCCACACACACATGTTTTTGACCTAAAAATTCTATCATTCCAATCAAAAAACCATCAAAAACATCAAATACGAGATGGGTTTGTAGAACTAACCTTCTTATTCTCATTAAAGGAGTTGGTTCTTCTTCAATCTCTTCTCCCGGTTGATTTTGTGGTTGATTTTGAGTTTGTTCTTCCGGTTGATTTTGAGTTTGTTCGTCAATAGGTTGTTCAATTGATCGGTTAGAACGAGATACTTGCTACAACGAGCCATTATATAAATTAGTTTAATCGTCGATTAAATTTTCACGAATCGACGATCAAATTTCGGCGATGATACGATGAAAAAAATAGGAAAAGAGGGGTGCGGCTGTGGAGGAGGAATGTATAGAAGGGGTGTTATGAAACTGATTTTAGGTTTATTGATTATAGGTTTTTGTATTAGGGTTAGGGATAGATTAGTAATTTAAAGGATTTAAGGGCATCTAGGTAATTTAACACCCATATAGGGTACCCCTTATCAGGTCACCCTAGTTAGGACTAGTGTTTGGTATGCCCTGAAATTATTTGGTATGCCCTAAAACAGCCTTCTTGCTGAAACTGCTGGAGTTGCTGAACTGCCAAGGAGAGCAGCTGTTGCTGCTGTTGTCCTGCCAAGGCCCAGCTGGGCTGCATAAGCTGGAAGAGAGAGCCGAAGTTACAACTGGGCTATGTTGTTAACCCACTGATCAGTAAGCCTAAACCCATTAGTAAACCCAGTTTGTGGGCTTGTGTTTTAAACTATTTTGGGCTTGTAGCTTGTAGTGTAACTAAACTGTGGACTTGCTTTAAAACTGAATTCTGGGCTTGTAACTTTAACTGAATAGTGAGCCTATAATTTTGAACACCCACTTGGTCTTTATTATAAATTATACTCAGAGAGTCAGAGGACAATTCGTCAGCTGGGCTCAAGCCCACTGAACAGTAGGTTTTAGGCCTGTTCACCTTGCTTTCAAATTTCAAACACCCTTCAAAACTGAATTTTGGCCCTCATCCCTGTTGAACCAAATTGTGGGTTTCGTTTAAAATCTTCGTTGGGCTTCGTTGAACCAAATAGTGAGCCGTGCATCCCCCACCATTGTGGGCTTTGTTCCCAATTAAAACCAAAAACTTTCCTCCCAATTAAAACCAAAATTGTGCTCCCATTTTGAAACCCATTTAAAACCAAAATATCCCAATTTTAAAAACCAAAAACCCAAATGTGCTTTGTCTTCAAGGTCTAAAACCAAATTAATCTTTTCACCATTTGACCCATTTAAACCAAATTTTTGAAAAGTGTGGGCCTTGTTTCTCCTTGTGAATTGTTTGGTTGTCTGATAAACATAACATGTCTGGATTGTGGTCTGCAACTGGGAATGAAAATAAATCAATTAGAGAACTTTCTTACGAGCAAGATTCACATTGTGAGCCTCCCACATTCCATAATGTCAATAGTTATAGGGATTATTATGGACATTTTCATAGTCCTGAGCCTCAATACATGAACCCTAATAACTATGCACACATGTATCATCCTCCACAGAGAGAAAATGAACATTTTACTAGTGCCTCACTCACACAATCATCACTTTTGGATCAGTTAGAGGCTCGAATCACTGCTTTAGAAATGCAAATGCAGGAGAAATCTATCACATCCAATTCACCTAGGCAATATGAAATCTATGCATGTACCTTATGTGGTGGTTTAGACCACCCTGATGAATACTGCTATATTTGGCATGATTTTAGACAATTTAGAGACTCCCATGAAAATCCAAATTATGAAATGCCCACAAATTGTGAGGCTGGTAGTCATTGGGACCATAATCAATCCTTTAAGGGTTGCAATAAATCTTTTATAAACCCTAATGACCATGCACACATGTATCAATCACCACAATTCGAACATGAAGAATTCTGTACTCCCATGAGCCCTCGTATACAATCTATTCAAGAAAATCTCAGACTCATTGAGCAAAATAATGCTAGACATGAATTACGAATTCATGCATATTTAGGTCAGATTTTGCTTCATTTACAGAAGGAGAAAATTCATGATGAGATGTTTGTTGTCCCAAATGAAGTGTCTAATCCCATTCATGTAAATGATGTTGAATATGAACCTAACCTAGAGGAACATGAGTTGACTAAGGACACTGCAACTGTTAATAGGGACCAATATGCATGTTACCATGATGATGATTACGATGATTATGATGATGATGTTATGTTAGAAGAACATGTTTATTCTGAAAAATATTGTGGAACCTTTTGGTTCAGTGACATATGGCTTCTCAGCCTCGACCTTCATGAATGTTGTTTCTTCTAATTCTAATACTCATTGCAATTCATATGGTTTTGATACTGATATGGGGCTTGTACAATTATTCTGTGAAAATGAGCATGACATAGGAAAAGTTGAATCTTCTGTAGACACTAATGTTCTTATGCATGAAAATGAATTTGAGGTGTCTGATTCCCTGCCTAAGTCACAATATGTTGTTTCTTCTGATGTTGATTTGAGTACTTCGGACAATCATGATACCGATTTAGGTCTTGATGTTTTGTTCGATGAATGTGAGCATGATTCACTTATTTCTGATTTAGGGAAAGTATGTGCTGGTACTATTGGTCCTATACATGAAAATAACTTAGAAGTGCCTACTTTCTTGCCTAAGTCACAGATTGAGGTTATTCCACCTAACCTAGATTTGGTTTATAAAAAAAATTTTAAACCAACTATTCTGAGAATTCCTAATCTAGGATTGGAACTGTGTGCTTCTCAAGTCCTCTTGGACTATTTTGCATCTAAATATAATGTCTTTAATGAGCCACGGTTGGAATGCATTTCTATGCCCATCCCGAAAAAAGTCCATTTTGAATTAGACCTTGTGAATCTTGAACCCCTAAAATTGCTAAATTTTGTGCTCAAGCGTCTGTTGAAAAATACAGGTTTGGGGGTGATTTATTTGGTTTTTCACTCTCACTCTCATTTCAGTCCAACTATAGTTGTTTGAAACTGTCTATGTTTCAGCACTTCGTATTTTGGGTTGATCCTCAACTCTTTAGGCTGTATGTATATAGTAAATTTTTCTTGTATATAATCCGGTAGGTAATGTTTAGTGGAATCTTTTATGTTTTCTTTTGTATATATTGTGTTAATCCAATGTGTTTTCATTTAAGTTACTGTTGTATCCTAGCCATTGAATAATGGAGTTCAAAACTTGCTTTCGCCAATATCCGGTAATCTCTTTCATTTTCTCAACTGAGCATCGTTCTCATGGTATGTTGTTATAATTATGTTTATCTTTTGACACATTGAGGACAATGTTTAGTTTAGGTTTGGGGGTGAAAAGTAGATACCTTGATAACATGCTATAATCGAAAATAGAACTCTTCCTTTTTGAAAAATCAAAATCAAAATAAAAAAAATATAAAATGAAAAAAACATAAAAATGGAGCTCATTTACCTTGAAATTGTTGACTCATGTGCATGTATGAAAACTTAGGGTTCTTAGTCTAGATGATAAGGCACCCCTGATTCTAGCACAATTCACACGTGATAAGAAACTTGCACATGCATGATCTACCAATACATGTATGGCCTCATACTTGAGGTGTTTTATCAGAAGTTAGGATTGCCAATCACTTTAGAATACTGAATGAGACTTGACTAGCTTGTTCTTTGGTTGGTTGGGATAGAATGTGGAGGTTACATTAAGAAAGACAACCATTGAATTTGACCGGGTACATCGAAAAGGGCTACCTCTTGCTAAGAGTCATGTAATTTTTGTTTCTTTTTTGTTTATGTATCAAAGTGTTACTATGTTGTAAAGATCAAAATGTTCTTACTTCATCAAATTCAAAAAAAAAAAAAAATCAAAAAAAAAAAAATTCAAAAAAATTCAGAAAAATACAAAAATATCAAGTATTTAATCAATATTTTGTCATGTTAAAGACAATAGTTCTCTCTTGCCTAAAAATAAAAGAGAGTAGTCAATGTAAATAAGAGTCATGTAAAGAGTCATCTTTTGTTATTTATTGTAATAAGCAAGGTAGGGTGTATGCCATCGAAGTACAACGCGGGTAAACTGAAATATCACCAACTCTTAGGTGAACATTCAAAATTTTCGAAAAGCCGGACAGCTAGCTTGGCTTTGAATTCGGTTCTTAGCCTAAAAACTATCTCTTGGTGATTAGTAGCCATAACTTCCATTCATTCTTGACACATGTGTAGATACACTTTACACTCTTATCACATGTCTTTAGTCGTTCTCAGTGCTAGGATTGTGCCTTAATAGCTAGACTGACATATCCATTTTGATGTGAGCGTAAACTGTCATGCACATGTCACATTTCATGGAATCTGAGCTTATATTTTGGCCTAGAAATTTGTGGGTATGTTCTAAGAAAACCCTCACGAGACTTCAACTCGTCCACTAGGGACACTTAGTGGTTTAAAAGGCTTATTGCATTCGTTAAATGCAATCGAGAGACCATCGACAGTGGTATAGGTAGGATTTCCTTAGTTTTGTTTTACTTGAGGACAAGTAAAATTCAGGTTTGGGGGTATTTGATGAGTGCCAAATATTGTATATATTTGTACCTTTTTATTGGCATTTAACTCATCTTTTGTGCACTAACGCTCCATTTTATCCCATATTATGTTTTTTCGTTGTTTTCAAGAATAAATAATTTTCTTAATTAATTTTGCATTTTTAGGTACCAAATAAAGCCTGAAAGAATTGTTGAGAGAAAAGAGCAAAGGAACGACAAAGACTCCTGCAGAAAGGCAACGAAGAATGATGTTTGCAAGAGCCGGATCAACTAGAAGTGGGCTTGAAGAGGAAGAATTGTCCTTAAAGAAGATATGGGCTTGACATACTCAAGGCCCAAAACCCTTACCCAAATCCATTTCCAATATCCATACCCATTTCCATGAGAGCCGTCAGATTGGATCCATCACATCATCCAATGGTCGCCTCATCACCGTGCATCAAACTCTGAAGCTCCTGTCAAACATCATAGTACCTAACTCCAATCTAAGCTGTCAGTTTTGTTATATCACACATCCAACGGTCGCTCCAAGCCTCCTTCCATCGTGCCGTTCAATTCAATTCAGATGTGATGATCCGACGTCTTCCAATCGCTATGCATCAACCTCAGCTGCACCCGCATAACACTACAACACCAAACACCTTCTTCACCATCTCGATCATCTCCAACCAAACAGCCCCTACCTAAAAACCAAAATCCATCTCGACTTGCAGAGAGCTTTGCAGATTCACGAAATCGAGCTCTGCAATTGTCTCGAGTTTTTCCAACCACTATACCCTTTCCCCCATCACTCTAGACTCTATCTCTCTCACCTCTATCTCATTCATCACCTATGATATACATCTAAGAGAACTAGGGTTTGAGTACGAGAAGCAGATGGATTTCAGACACGATGGAGACGAGTAGCAGAGCAATTGGGAGCATGGGTTGTAGACAAAAGGCAGAGGAGACAACGTTCAGAGCCATGGTGAGTCACAATTCGACAAAAATCATCCTTGTATTTTTGTAACCCTAATTTCCATTGTTCCTGTTTTGAATATTGAAATTTGTAAACCCTAAATTCTTGTATAAATAGATGGAGTGGGTGTGTTGTAGAAGGTATGCCTGGGTTAGCCAGAGCTCAACCCTAGAGGCCTGGATTAGCCAGTGCCCTCCACTGATAACTCCTGTTCAATTTTAAGTTCAGTGCATTCCCATTCAACTGTTAACAATCTTTAGCATGTTCTAACTTTCTTTGCTAAGGTCTCAATGAAGCCCTAGTCTGCTACTGTGTGTGCATTATGATAATGTTATTCTTGAGTGTTAACAATGCTTATGAAAGAATCAATCTCAGTCCCACATCATCTTACTCTCACAATATATATCATGTATACATTCTAGTTAGGCTTATACTATGATGATGGAACTACAACTCATGTTAAACCATATTATCATTGATCCTTAGACTAGTTGTGCTTTAGCTAGACAGTTAGCACTTTGGAGAATATTCTTTAATTGTGATTGATCTTTCTAGTGGGTAAACACCTTAGATATAGGGCATACTAGAATCTTAACCCTTATCTGTTATAAGGACAAGAAGAGCATAAGCAGTTGAGTGCATAGTGAAGATTACAGGTGGATTTGATAACCCTAGTTCCACACTCTCACTGTTTACACCCCTAGCTTAGTCTTGCACTATTTTACTGTTTTTAATTTTTGAGTATTCTTCACTGCCATCATCTCAGCAATCATCTTTGCTGTTGAGTCTTAAGTTCTCAGTCACTGCCTAAGCTATATGTCACCTAGAAAACAGTTTAGTGAAATCTTAAACTTCAACTACACACACCAAGTCCCTGTGGACGACCTGCACTTGCACACACACTACAAACAACACTGTGCTTGCAGTATCATGTAGGCTCACTTATTTTCTTACCATTTCACAGCCTACCAGAAGAGAAGCTGCAAAGTTTATTTATTTTGTATTCCATATATATTGATAGTTTGTCACTAAAATTGAAAAATGGGGAGATTGTTAGAGCACTGCTCGGTGGAACTCGCAAGCGTTGCTATCTCAAGCTTATTTCTCAAGTTTAGTTGCCAAAACTATAAGTCTTGATTTCTAGTCTACTAATAGCTAAGTCTCGGACTAGGATAGAAAGTGTAATTGAGCTCTAGACTCCACGACGTTCATCATGCAAATAAGAAGAACTACTCAAGGAAAGAGTGGAACTTCATCAACAAAAAGGTATGTGGAGACTTGAACTTATCTATCACTCAAAAGTCTACTTTATCTTCAATCTTGAGACAAAGTCGTATTGCTATATAGATTATGATTATACACATGTACGACTTCGAACTGAGTTTATCTCGCTTATCTATTTCTCGAAATATGTGTTATTAAGCTTTCTCTTTGGAAAAGTTTATCTTTACTAGGGACGAAAGTCATATTTGCTTCAATTACTTGAAAATCACTTTGACGAAAAATAGTTTGTGAACAATAACTATATAACATCCTATAAGAATGTTTCAATGATTGAAATGTGAGTTTAGAATATATATATATAACCATGATTGGATATAAGCATTGTGTGATAACTCATACTTGTATAAAACCAAATTCCTTGAACCGAAGTATGCGTACTTTGCTGCTCAGAATAACCGGAACTAAAGTCCGTGTACCAGTACGCGCACTATCGAACGTTCACATCCCTTAAATTTCTGTTGGAGTTTGTGAACTGAAAACAAACTTAATCCGGGTACTTAAGTATGCGTACCAGGTATGCGTAATTAAGAAGGTTATTTTCTAAAGATAGTTTAATTCGTGAACTAAGACATTTATCTATTAAGGAATGCAATCTTTGCAAACCGTGGCTATAATGTTCATGAATCGATTCGAGTGAATCAATACTGTTTTTGTTTCGATTGTGTCTTGTGTACTTCTATGAGATATAAGAAATTGAACAACTCTCTAACTAGTTCACTTGAGTCATTTGAACTAGTTGTGGTAAAGAAGAATAAGGTTGATATGAAAGTGCTCATACGGCTAACCTATGGTTAACTACTGTTGAACCAACGATTTGGACACGTTTAGGTACGGTTACTCAAACCTAAATGAAGTTACATTTCATGTGTGTATAACAAGATAAGTTCGATCTAACGATTGAAATATATTAGCTTGCATCTAATCAGGTTTTCATCTAACGGTGAATATTGAATGCTTTGTTACCAAGGTAACTTAGATTGCAAACCCTGATTTGAAGACTATATAAAGGAGAAATCTAAAAACTGGAAAACCTAATCCCCGCACCTCCTGTGTGATACTAGTTGTATGCTAGAGTAGATTCTTCTTTAACCTTAGGTTTCTATCCAGACCCTGTAGATTAACGACTTGAAGAATTCATTGGGATTATGAAGCCAGACCCGACTATCTTCTATATATTTGTGTGATATGCCCTTGCCGTTTCTATCGTATTTGAATACAATCGTAAGGATTGGCTTGAGATTAATTTCTTCGATAGGCAAGATTATAAAAGTAGTCACAAACATCTTCGTCTCATCGTTTGTGATTCCACAATATCTTGTTTCACTAGTCGATTAAGATTATTCTGAGGTGATAGATATTTCTAGGCAGTTCTTCGGGAATATAAGTCCGGTATATCAATTGGTTCTTGTTCACCTTGATTTATCGAAAGATGGAACAAAACCCGTAGGTATTTCTGTGGGAGACAGATTTATCTATTCCTGTAGAATTTTCTGTGTGATATAGATTTGTGTGTTAAAGTCTTCGACTTTGGGTCGTATCAACTCTTAGTTGTGGGTGAGATCAAATAAGGGAATCAAGTGCTTAGTATCCTGCTGGGATCAGAGATGTAGGGAGCACAATTGTACCTTGGATCAGTGTGAGATTGATTGGGGTTCAACTACAGTTCAGAACGAAGTTAGTTTGTAGTAGGCTAGTGTCCGTAGCGGCTTAATATAGTGTGTGTTCAATCTGGACTAGGTCCCGGGGTTTTTATGCATTTGCGGTTTCCTCGTCAACAAAACTTCTGGTGTCTGTGTTATTTCTTTTCCGCATTATATTTTGTTATATAATTGAAATGTCACGGGTTGTGCGTTTGAATCGGTTAATTGGAAAATCCAACATTTGGTTGTTGATTGAAATTGATTGATCCTTGAACATTGGTCTTTGGTACCGTTTAAGTGATTTCTCTTGTATTCAATTAGACTCGCAGACTTCTATTTGCTTGAGTAAGTATTGAATCTAGAAATTGAGATCTAACTCTTCGATTTACTTTTTATTAAGATTGAGTCTGACTATCTATCTGATTCTCTTAAAAGTATATTGGATTTAGTCCATACATATTACTAAGCGAAATGTTGGGTGTGGTTGTTAGACCTCCGCTTTTTCACATGCTTATAAACCGATTAAAGACACGTAAAAAAAATTGAATTTTCACAGACACAAATCGGTTTATAGATATGCATATGTGATCCTATTATAGCTTGAAAAACATCCAGGAAAATAACATTTCTAAGACATGAAGAATGAGATTATACTTACCCCATACATAAACCGATTCCTTTACAGAACCTAGACAATCGTTTTATGTTGACATATCGAGTAGCCTGATTGTTGGCATGTCAGGCTAAAATTATTGAGCAACAACACATAATTATGATTAAAACTTTAAGTGGATTAGGTTCAACACAAAAGATCATACAAAATACAAACCTTAACCATCCTAAAAGAGTGTTAAGTCTTATAAACTTAAACTTTTACTATCTAAAACTTAAAGAGCAGGAGCACTGATAGACACATTTTTATGTCTAAATTTTTTTCAATGTCTGTATTGTTGAAACTCGATTTTTGTACTAATATTGTGTTTTTATGTATTTTTAGGTATTTTCGGAAATAAACACTTGTGTGGAAAATTTAGCTCGAAAAACTACTAAAGGCACCCAGAGGACATTTGCTATACGGACCCCAAATTTGGCTAAGGGGCACCCTTATTCTCAGCACCCACGGCTATTATATCCCAAATTCATCTTTAGCACCCATCTTCCTCGTTTGAATTTTGGTTTTGGCGGGAACAGGGAGCAGTCAACTGGCAGATTTTAGATCGAAATTTGGAGGGGTTAGAGGTAGACTAAACCTCTGATTCTTGTTGGGTAGACTGATATGGATATGGGAAGCTATTTTGGTGGTTGGGATCGATCCAGTTGGGCTTGATTCTCGGTTTAAATAAATCAGGGAGTACGTGGTTGAGACAAGATACTCGGGATTGTGTCGATGTTGTATGGAACGATGGCATGCGTTTTCAACGTTTTCACCCATTCCTTGATGATCTTGGAGCATGTTTGGAGCGTGTAAACACTGGTTGACAGCATGAGTAAACAAGAAAGGAAAGAAAACAATCCGAGAATATTTTCTCTTTACTTCCGAGTCATGGGAAATATTTAGAAGTTATGACGAGATTCAATGCGTGAAATGGATATAAATAGGATGCTTAGACCATAGAGAAGGGTTATCGAGAGTTTGGGGAGCGAACAGAGGGTTAAAGATGGAGAAAAATCGAGTTGCAGAGATGAACCGGTTCTGCTGGTGAAGAAGAACACGAAGAAAAACGACCCGTCCCAGAAAGTCGTTGGAAACTATCGCATATAAGCGACAGCTTGCAAAACCTTTCTGAAGACTGCGGAATAGTGCCAACAACACCTATATTTTATCGTTCATTCTTTGACGCCTTTTGTCGGTCGCAAAATCCTGTTTTACACTATTTTCTCTTTTTCTCTCCATTGTAAACACCATTTGAGCAATAAATAAATCTTTTGAGCGTGTTTTTATCATGATGAGCTAAACCTAACACTGGGACGACATAGGAGGGTGAATTTCATACACGGGTAAATTTATTTTATTCTTTTTTATGACTTTTGCATTAATTTAAAATTGAAATATGATTAGAATTAAGGGAAAAATATCATTTGGTCCTTTTTAAACCTGGGCCCACATCAGTTTAGTCATGTTAGAAAAAAATTAACATTTGGTCCACAATTAAAAAAAACAGACATAAATACCCCTTACACACGTCCGTCATAATCACACGTGGTGTCGGGTCCCACTGTTACCGCCCACCCATAAACACGATCTCCTAAAAACGCGTTAGCCTTCTTCTCTCTTTCCTGTTTTCATTTTCATTTCAGAAAAGAACTGAATCGTCCGCCATTTTCAGAGAAGAAACAACTTCCTCTTTTTTCTTCAAGATCCAGAAAAACAACTGAAGAAAGTACAAAAAAACAGTAAATCATTTCAATCTTCACAACGAAATCAAATCAGCAGAACAAAAACCCCAAATCTGAAACCCTAGAAAAATTAGAGAAATCAAAACCCTAAAATGAGGAGATCGAAGGGCAAAGAAGTAGTAGAATCATATTCTTACGATGAAGTTGAAGAAATAAACAGCCAATTAGTTGAGTTTGTAGGAGTAAATGAAGTTGAAGAAGAACCTTCAAAGAAATCCAAAGGAAAGAAACCGGCGAAAGGTACCAAAAAACCCTAATTCGAAGTACTAGAAGTTGATTTTCGATGTTTATTGTTCTTCTGAAGTTTATTCTTCCTTTCTTTAAATGAATATTCGTCGTGTTACATGTTGATTTAGTTAGCAAGAATGTTCTTGTCGGAGTTCATTTTGTTGAATGAAGTTCTAAATCGCATGTTTGAATGTTCCTTCGATGTTTTAGAACGGACCTCATTCCTGGAATGAAGTCTAGAAAAATTTCCCCAGTTCATGTTATAGAATGGACTTCATTCCAGGAATGAAGTCTAGAAAAATTTCCCCAGTTCATGTTATAGAAATGGACTTCATTCCTGGAATGAAGTCTAGAAAAATTTCCCCAGTTCATGTTTTAGAATGAAGTTCTAAATCGCATGTTTGAATGTTCCTTCGATGTTTTAGAATGGACTTCATTCCAGGAATGAAGTCTAGAAAAATTTCCCCAGTTCATGTTATAGAAATGGACTTCATTCCTGGAATGAAGTCTAGAAAATTTTACCCAGTTCATGTTATAGAATGGACTTCATTCCAGGACTGAACCGTCTGCTTTAAATTCCTAGTAAAGGGCAAGGCCTGACCAATACAAGATAAGGGATCGGATTTCATCACCGTTCCCTTCTTGCCTGCCTTAGGAAAACGAAACCTAACGCGAACCCAAGCTTAAAATTTGACTAGAACGAGACCGATAGGGTAACGAGCTTGGTAGGAAAATATTTCGAAAGATATTGGTTACTCTTTTAAGCATAGTTTAAATTTCATGATGGTTGATGTAAGTTGAAACGTGCCGCCTTGTAATGCCGGTGAGACCTTGGGTATCAAAGCTCCATTGAGCTTCCCTCGTCTCTGTTTCACTTACATTAGCTCGGATTGATTCCAGAGGGGTATGCTCAAATTGTAACGAATTACCTTTCGAAGGAATAGAAGCTGGTCTAGAAAACAATCTAAGTGGAGCCATCATGCTTTTTGTTTGCTAGATTCTATAGGTTTGATTTAGTCGAGTCAGCCTTGTTTGTGATTGTGTAGAATTCCCTTGCAATTAAGAATGTCGAACTGGTATGATAAAAGCCAATACAATGAGTATCAACCTGAATTTGAATATGGACATCATCATTTTTATGACCATGGTGGGAATAGTAGTTGGGAACGCCAACCTTTTCAAGGTTATGGTTCATATCATAGTGAGCCCAATTACTATCCACACACGAATTTGTCTTACAAGCAGAACTCTTATAATTCCCCTCCTCTAGATGAGGCACGTAGGATAATTGAGTCATCACGTCGTAGGTTACTTGAGTCGACATATGAGTCAAATGAGATAAATGACTTAGTTATGGACGAAAGAATCGCAACCAATAGTGAACCTTCTATACATGATACCATCAGGAAGTCTTGTGAGTGGATTGAGAAGCGTTTGTTAGAGGTGCAGAATGCTCGATATAATGTTTCCAATAGTACCCTTGAAAATGAGGATAGTTATTCACATAATCAAGATAACGAGGTTAGAATTGGTAACACTACTTGTTTAGATGAGGTTCGGTCATTTTCATGTTATTATAAAGATGATTGTGATGAGTTTAGTATTGATGAAGAATCTGAAATATATAGGCATAGTGATGAGGAATATGTTACTCCCAATGAGCTTTATAACGATAATGTTAATTCTAGTACTAATCCAAATAATTTTAATAATTATTCACCTATTAAAAAGGACGAGGATTTGACTAGAAATATCCCTGTTTTAGACGATGTAGTATTTCCTTTTCACAAAGCCAGCGAAGTTTTAGAGGAACGGTTTATTCCGAAAATGCTGTTTTAGAGTCTAGCGACTTAGAAACAATAGTCTTAGACGAAGAAGATAGACCCGTAGAGATGAGTAAAGATGCACTACCTGATAATAACTTAGAAGAATCAATTGACCATTTTCAAGGATCTAATGATCCAGAAATTAGGGAGATTGTGACTAGTCTAGCTAGAGACACTGAAAACTCTAAGTTTGGGGGTGATTATCACCTCCCTAGTGCCTTACCATTAACTCTCAGAAAATCCCCTCACTTGGGCCTTGATATATGTGCCTCCACCATTGTGCCAGATTACCGTCATACTAGCTCTCCCGAACCAAATAATGTCCAAGAAGAATTTCAGTCGTTAGAAACCCATCCTCTAGTTGATGTGGTTAGCCCAGGCAATAACACCCAGATTGACTTTGTTTTCCCACCAAATAGTTTTCTTCCAAATATGGGAACGTTTATATTTAAAATGAGTCGAATATTAAGTTCTGAGACTAAGCCTAAGTACTTTAGGTTAATACAATCGACACATTTTCCTAAGAATTACCACTACTCTCATTGTGGTCAATTATGTAAGTCAAATCTGATTGACTTAGAGGATCCTCAGTTATTTAGGTTATTTTTTTGTGATTCTAAGTTCTTATTTGAGTTTTTCCAGACTCTAGGACCTAATAATTTGGATTCAACCTATGAGGAAATGCATCCGATGAAAATATTTTATTTAGACCCTTTCATATAACCTGAACCTGAGCCACAGTTAGCGATAGTTATCAGGAAACTAGGTAAGGGGCACGCTAGTCTTGTTCATTTTCTTGGTTTACTGCAATTTCCTTTTTTCAGCTCTATTTGGTTTTGAAAACCCACAGTTATTCCGGCTACTGTTATACGGTTCGAGTTGACTAATCCTTTCCTAAGTCTGGCTGAAGACTTTAAACTTAGCAATTATTGGGAGGTAACCCATTCTCATGCAACATGGTAATATCTTTCCTTAACTCTTTTGCTTCAAATGGTAACAGTTTCTCCTTGTTCATGCTTTTAGTTTCATCTTTAGAACATTGAGGACAATGTTAGATTTAAGTTTGGGGGTATGGGAGAAACTTTTTAGTTGCAATTATTAAACTCCAGAGCCTAAAAATTTATGCCTATTAAGGTTTGAACTAACCAATCTAAGTGGATGGGAACATCTTGGTTATAGGAGTTGAGGAACCAATCTGATTAGATGGAAACATCTAAAGAGTCTATTCATAAAAGCACATAGCTCAGGTGTTAGAATTAGAAAAAAAAACATGGTAGTTTCGTCATATCTCGTTGAATCCTAATCCTTATGTTTTTTTTTAAATGATTTGGTGGGGCACACGATTCAAGTTGTTACCATTGCTAGGGTGAAATAGAGTGTTTGATATACAAAAAAAAATAGTAATAAAAAAAAATTGAGACCAGACCATCAGACCAACCGGAATAAATTCAATATAGTCGACCACTGGTGCCCTTGTATATGCCAGTTGTGTTGACCTAGAGTTAGTTTTATCGACCACCGGTCCCCTTGTATATGCCAGTGTGTTAATATTAGTCAGACCGGTATCTCAGTCCATTAGGATAGGTTCACCTTGGCAGAGGCCTTCAAACAGATATGGGAAACACCGCTCATTTTAAACCATCTATTTTTCTCTTTATCCATCTTCTTAATTTTTCCATGTGATTGGTTGACTCCGGTTATGATGTCCATAAACTATCTGATTAGAGCTCCGTCACTTATATTAGTATGCTTGAGTGCAAACTCGTGTACAACAATTGGAATTTCGCATCAGGGTACTTCCTCCTGTAGTCAATGAGAGTATGCCAACCAAAGAGATTCTTTAGTGCCTTCCAAGGTTCTGCGTAGATAGCTAGGGTCTGGAGTATTGGTTTTGTGGGCACACCTCTGGTAAACCCTCCCGAGATTAACTCGGTCACTAGGGCACCTAGTGAGTTAGGTTTTATTTTCAAGATTAGTTTTGCTCGAGGACTAGCAAATAATAAGTTTGGGGGTATTTGATAGAAACATTTTTGTGTCTAAATTGTCCTCAATGTCTGTATTGTTGGAACTCGAATTTTGTACTAATATTGTGTTTTTATGTATTTTTAGGTATTTTTTGGAAATAAACACTTGTGTGGAAAATTCGGCTCGAAAACTACTAAAGGCACCCGGGGGAATTTATTATACGGATCCCAGATTTGGCTAAGGGGCACCCGTATTCTCAGCACCCATGGCTATGTGTAACCCAAATTCATCTTTAGCACCCATCTTCCTCGTTTGAATTTTGGTTTTGGCGGGAACAGGGAGCAGTCAACTGGAAGATTTTAGATCGAATTTTGGAGGGGTTAGAGGTAGACTAAACCTCTGATTCTTGTTGGGTAGACGTGATATGGATATGGGAAGCTATTTTGGTGGTTGGGATCGATCCAGTTGGGCTTGATTCACGGTTTAAATAAATCAGGGACTACGTGGTTGAGAAAAGATACTCGGGATTGTGTCGATGCCGTATGGAAAGATGGCATGCGTTTTCAACGTCTTGACCCATTCCTTGATGATCTGGGAGCATGTTTGGAGCGTGTAAACAAGAAAGGAAAGAAAACAATCCGAGAATATTTTCTCTTTACTACCGAGTCATGGGAAATATTTTGAAGTTATGACGAGATTCGATGCGTGAAACGGATATAAATAGGATGCTCGGACCATAGAGAAGGGTTGTCGAGAGTTTGGGGAGCGAACAGAGGGTTAAAAGATGGAGAAAAATCGAGTTGCGGAGATGAACCAGTTCTGGTGAAGAAGAACACGAAGAAAAACGACCCGTCCCAGAAAGTCGTTGGAAACTATCGCATATAAGCGACAGTTTGCAAAACCTTTCTGACGACTGCGGAATAGTGCCAACAACACCTATATTTTATCGTTCATTCTTTGACGCCTTTTGTGGGCCGCAAAATCCTATTTTACACCATTTTCTCTTTTTCTCTCCATTGTAAACACCATTTGAGCAATAGATAAATCTTTTGAGCGTGTTTTTATCATGATGAGCTAAACCTAACACTGGGACGACGGAGGAGGGTGAATTTCATACACGGGTAAATTTATTTTATTATGTTTATGACTTTTGCATTAATTTAAAATTGAAATATGATTTGAATTAATTGGTTGTTATTTAATTTGATGATGTATGCTTAGCTTAGGTGTTTTGATACATCATGATTAGGACTTACAGTCAATGTTTTGAGAATCTATCTTGGCAAAATCAGAGTCCATGTTAATTTTATTGAGTTTTAAATTGTCAAAGAATATATGAATGAACCTTGTGTAGTGAGTTCGGCCAAATCCTTAGTCTCAGTACCTCTCGCCCACTGTAATATTTTTATGTATACAAATTTATTAAATCTAAAAATTTCATTTCCTTCACAAGTCTGAAACGAATCCCTTACCACTATCACTACAACCATACAAAAAACACATCAAGCACCAGCAGCAGCAGCACCACCGGGAGCATTTGCAACACCAGCATCAACATGACCACCAGCTTCAGCATCACCAGCATCATCAGTAGCACCACCATCAGGAGCAGCAGCTTCTGCTTCAGCCATGGCTTGATATTGAGTCATTTCTTCCCACATACCTTCCATTTCTCCATGGTGATCCCTTTCAGGTGAAATCATGCTTCTCCTCATCCTAGTGAACCTCATGACCTCATGAAACTCCTCCAGTGCAAGCTTGTCAATCAATGCGAGGGCTTGTTCAAGATGGATCTCACGCCCATAAGAAAACTTACAGAGGCTTATTCTGGCACTGGTTGTGGTTTCCTAAGAATATCCTCCAAGATGAGCTCTCGAGAGTAAATGCTAGGTGTTCGAAGTCCATATCTATATATATATATATAAACTAGTTAATAATCGGCACATAATTAAACATATGTAATCTGATTCTTACTACAAAAACATACAGGAGTGATGGTGGTGCTACTTAGAATCGGTTTACAAAAACATACAGGAGTGAAAAATTCTAAAGCACTTATAAACCGATTCTAGTGATGTATTCTCATTTTTCATTTCTAAACCTAGAATCGGTTGATGTTAATCATCATATAAACCGATTACTGTGCATGCTCTTCATGGCCGAGGAACAAAACCCAGAATTGCTTTGTTCGATATGTCAACATAAACCGATTCTGGGTGTAATCAGAGATTTTGATTTTCGAAAATCGAAGATTTAAACATGTAAAACATTGAAGAAATGCAAATCATAGAATGGGTTGATGGAGATTTACCTTTTTCTTGGTTGGATCGAAGATCGTCGGAGAAGAGGATGAAGATTCTTTTTTTAGGGTTTTGAGAATTTGGAAAAATTAGGATGAAAATAGAAAGTTTTTTTAGATTTAGGTTTTTATGTTTTTGGCTTTACTGAAAATGGAAAGATTAGTATTTATATGAAATTGTTTTAGGAATTCATGTGGGGATAAATTAGTATTTTTGAGAAGTTTGTAGCCCATAACAATTTGAGGGAGTGGAAAAGGAAATTTGATAAGCCCAATTAAGTGGCATTGGTCCCAACCAAGGATTTTTTGGGTAGGATATTAATTTAAAAGAGAAAAAATCAAAATGAAAAAAATATTGATAAATAAAATAATTTACTCCAAAATCGTATGTATACCCAAAATGAGGGAGGGGATTTATTCTCTTGTGAAAACCGTAGGTCCCACCCAATAGTTGTAGGAGCCCACCTGAAAACTCTGTGCGGTTTTGAGCCGTTGTGTTGATTCTTTTGATTTATCATTTGTTTGCAGAATAGGGATGGTTTTTAATTAAAAAAAAAAAGGAATCGGGATGGTTTTAGTTTGGAACTTTGGCCTACTTATCGGCATTAACAAGAATGCTATACTACTAATGCCCACAAATCAGAAGTAGGTTTGGATAATACTAATGAAGTGAGTATGCTCAATTTGGGCACTTGGATTGCTAATTTGGAACCACATCCTTAGTGTTGATTTTGCCATTTTTGTTATCTTCATCAGTAATATATACCCATCGTTTTCTTGTATTTTTCTGAAAGTACTAGAAAGGTGTGGCGTTATTTCTTGGGTTTTTGCAGAAAACATTGAAGGCTAATTATTAACCATTGGAAATGGTCTCAAAATAAAAAGAGGAGTATTAGGATAAATAAGATTCCGGAGACACTGATTGGTCGAATATCTAGAATGAGGACAACAGCAGACTGTATAGACATTACTTGCGCAACAATGAGGCAGAGATGCTAAAAATTTCGCAAAAAAAACCTAGCAACTGGTCACCAACTTCCTTAGCGCTCATCTTTCTGGAACATAGTTAGATACAGACTATGGCAAGGATCGGCAGCACACCTTATGTTCTTTGCATCACACATTTGTTGAGTAAGTTCAGGTACTGCTAGTATTCTGTACTGCTGCGACCCCAGAGGTAAGTGGTGCAAAAACAACCACAAAGAAATAGAGATTAAGGAAGAGAATCAGGCTGACAGCTAGCTTGCGAAGATCAGAGTTAAGTTGACCAGCATGTTACCCCACTCATGGTAGTAGAAATGAGATGGTTCAAATCTCCAACTGATCATATCCAAACCAACCTAAAAAACAAATAGCTCATGCATCAGTTCCCAGAAAGCAAAATGTTTATGAAAGTTGTTGCAAAAATCAGGTGGGTAAGCAGCACATTTCTCCCCAGATGAACTTCAAGTCGTAATCATAGAGTTGAGTACATTTGAATTTACAATTACGATGCTAAAAGTGTTTCTACAGATACAAGCTGGCCTAGGTCTCAAATGAACACAACTAAAACCATTATACAACAACGAAATAGTGTTCAGAGGTTGAGAAGTTCATGTGTCATAGTCTGCAGACTCTGCACGGAAATAAACTGAACAATGCTGAGTACACTATAATCGCAATTATAGGGTTTAAAAGGTTTGTGTAAATACAAAGTGGTTCAAGTTTTCAAAAGAAGACCAAAACAGAGACCATTATATTATTACAACACTGATTTGTACAAAAAAATGGTCAAGAGCAGTTACAAGGAGGTTATTATTGTTCAGGAACCCTAATAGAACATGGGTATTGCCAACTTCGATTCTGATAGAACTTAGTTCATTTCAAGTGCAAAATTGGTACCAGAGTACTCCAAGTTATGTGGTATTATACCCCACAACTAGGAGAGCCCCAATGGTAATCGCCAACTTAAAAGTTACAACACCAAACTTAGTACAAATTCAGAGTGAAAACAAAATTGGGTAGAACCAAATGATGCATGTGAGGTATAAGCCATCCAAAATGATGCAGCAATTCTAGTTATCTCAAACAATGACTATAAACTGTTGGTTAAGATGATCATTGATGAACTACCATATATGGATCAAAAAACAGGTTGAGATGTCTATTCAAGAATATACAGGTCCAGTTAAAGCTAAAACTAGTTGTAGTGAAAACATACTGGGGGAAACTGGTGGATCAATAATTTCACACTGATTATGTGTCTAAAATTTAAATTCAGGTAGTTGTTTAGTTCTTTATATAGTAAATTCAGTTGTAGATCACATTTGGCTCTCAGGTTTGCATACTATGTCTATCACCAGAATGTGGATTCCAATTTGAACATCTTAAATATCCGTTGAAGATGGCTTCTAATATCATAACAGTATACAAAAATCCTAATTAGGTTGGACTCTAGGAGGGCACATTTATCAATAGACAAAATTGCAATGGGCAATTGCGGGTAAAAGATTATTCAATTTGAAGATGAATGTAGTTGAGGCAAAAAGTATGGTAGAATTAGGTGAGATCATAAGAGAGAAAATAAAGAGAATTCTCAATGAGCAAAACATTATGTTTCACTATCTTTTAGGAAGATATCCTTATCCAGTAGATGAATACATGGGGACACGGAGAGTGTCAGAATTCGGTATAGACTAGATGACTTTAATATTTTGAGTTAAGGTGATAGACAGATGCTCTTCCCAAATCAGTGACCACAAGGACATTGCTCAAGGACAGCTAGACACCACCTGACCGCCAAAGTGGACCAGGTTCATACATATACAACTCACAGAAAGGCATTGAACTAGTTATTAGCAATTTGGCAAGCATAAAACAAAAGTATTCCACAGCACCCTTGATATCACTCAGGTTCCTACATATATACTATTCAATCATGATAAAAGTCCAATCTAGAAAAGAAAAAAAAGGTAACATCTTTAGATTATTAGCTACTGAACTTCTGTCTTTTGCTTAATTATAATTTAGTAGATTAAACAAATGTTTGTTCCTAAACAAGGCAATCATTTCAGACAAATTTTCACAAACAAACAATCCCTTGCTAAAACATTAAAAGTATATTTACATTAATTAACTATCTTCAGGAAATCCCCTCGAAAACAATACCACTTAATCCTACAGATTCACAAGCAACTAAAGACTAAAGATCACATATAAGCACCAAATAGTGATACCAACTGATGAAACTAAAGGGCATGCACTAATATCATTTTCCTAATCTCGTTCACAAAGTGAAAGTAATAATGGAAAATGGCTTTGGCTTAAAAAGCAATTTTAAACCGCCATTAGAGAGATGATACTTACAGTTTGACTTCCCTGCATTCTCTACAAGTTGATGAACAGAAAGAGTAGCATTACATGGTTCCACAACAGTATCTGAAACCTTGAGTGACGGAAACACCGAGAATCATTCTGTCTGGATATTCTTCTCTAATCTTTGATATAAGTAAAGTTCCCATTCCTGATCATGTACCTCCTTCAATAAATGTCAAACTTGAAACCCTAAAAAAAACAAAAATAAAAAACAAGAAATCATGAATCAAGCTCAATTTTGAGTGTTTCTAGTCGATATAAGATGAAAATCAGAAAATGAAATTAACCTTGTAAGAAATCACAATTCTGAGCTTCTTGACAACCAACATCAAGAACAGAATCAATAAACTCAGCACCTTTCAGTATAATGACCTTCAGCCGGCCCAGTTATTCCCAGATCTAAAGATTTTACAACAATGACCAGATCTAAGTGAGTCCATATACAATACCAGGTTCAAGATCTATTAATACAGCTCTTGGTACATATCTACCACAACTAGCGTCATCATTATAATAAACATCAAGTCTTTCTACTTGAAGATCTAATCTCCATGATACCATCTTCCTGTTTCATCATCTATACCATGTTCTGCACATATTATGTCACAGAATTTCCAATAAATGTAGATGGTATCTACATTCCTTGTGAATTGCTCATTAACTTTATGATACATCTCTTGGATAGGTGTGTAATTTCCAAATAAATGTAGATGCCATTTTTAACCCTTTTGGTGGAATATCACAGACAGTAGACTTCACATTGTTGGGAATCCATTCAACAAAGTGCAGCGAATTTTTGTTCTGAACATTGTTAATCTGCTCACAAACTTCCTTAGTGCTCGTATCTTTCCGCGGAACATAGCTGAAGCAGTTAGACACCGATCATGGCGAGGATCAGCAGCACACCTTATGTTCTTGGCATCACACATTTGTTGAGTAAGTTCAGGTACTGTTGGGGTTCTGCACTGCTGCTACCACAGAGAGGCAAGGGGTGCAAAAGCAACCATAAAGTAGTAGAGACGAGGGAAGGGAATCAGGTCGACTGATAGCTTGTGAAAATCAGAGTTAAGTTAACCAGGGTATCGAAGATAGCATGCTACTCCACTCATGGTAGCAGATATGAGATGATTCAAGTCTCCAACTGATCATATCCAAACCAACCAACAAAAAAAAAGCTCATGCATCAGTTCACAGAAAGTAAAATATTTATAAGTCGTTGCAAAAAGAAGGTGGTCGAGCAGTTCATTTCTGGCCAGATAAAATTCAAGTCATAATCATAGACTAGAGTACATTCGATTTACAGTTACAATGTTAAATGTGTTTTTACTTATATAAGGTGGCTTAAGTCTCAAATGGACATTCCAATCAAAAAGAAAATGTCTCAAATGCACATAACTAAAACCATGGCAGCAATGAAATGTATAAAAGGAAGTGTTCAGAGGTTGAGAAGTTCATGTCTCATTGTCTCCACAGAAATAATCAAACGTAATGCCGAGTACACTACAATTCGCAATTATAGGGTTTAAACGGTTTGTGCAAATACAAGGTGGTTCAAGTTTCAAAAGATCAAAACAGAGACCACTAGGAAATTACAACAGTGCTTTGTATAAATAACATGGTAAAGAGCAGTTACAAGGAGGTTAAAATTGTTCATTGGAATCCTAATAATGGAGCGCAGGTATTAATATTGCCAACTTTGATTCTGATAGAAGTTAAAAGCTAAAACTAGTTTTAGTGACAACTGTTGAGAACATAGTGGGATGAAATAGGTGGGTGAAATCAAAGTTTTCATTTAGTTTCAGAATGAATTAGTGGATTGAACAAATGTTTATCCCTAACCAAGTCAATCATTTCAGACAGATTTTCACAAACAATCAATTCCTTGCTAAAACACTAAAAGTACATTCACAATAATTATCTTTCGGAAATCCCCTGGAAAACAATACCACTTAATCCTACAGATTCACAATAACTAAAGACTAAAGAATCACATACAAGCACCAAATAGTGATACCAACTGATGAAACTAAAGGGCATGCATTAATGTCATTTTCCTAATCTCCATCAAGCAATTTGAAACCGCCATTAGAGAAATGATACTTACAGCTTGTGGTAGTAAGTTTGAGTGAGTGTTCTGAGGCAAATATCATAGAAAGTTTCAGTATCTCAAACCATAGACGCATTCTCAACAAGTTGATGAACAGAAAGAGTAGCGTTATATGGTTCCAAAACAGTATCTGAAACCTTGGGTGGCGTAAACACCGAGAATGTAAGCGTCATCTATCTGGATATTCTTCACTAATCTTTGATATAAGTAAAGTTCTCATTCCTGATCCTGTACCTCCTCCCAAAGAATGACATTTGAGGCCCTACAAAAGTCCAAAAAAAAAAATCATGACTCAAGCTCAGTTTTGAGTATTTCCAATCGATATAAGATGAAAATCAGAAAATGAATTATACCTTGTAAGGAATTGCAATTTTGAGCTTCATGACAAACAACATCAAGAACAGAATTAATCAACTCAGCACCTTCTGTATAACGACCTTCAGCCGGCCCAGTTATTCCCAGATCTAAAGATTTTACGATAAGGAGCAGATCTAAGTGAATCCATATAATACCAGGTTCAACATCCATTAATATAGTTCTTGGTACATATCTACCACAACTAGCTTCATCATTATGATAAATATTAAGTCTTTCTAATTGAAGATCTGAATCTCCATGATACCATCTTCCTGTTTAATCATCTATACCATGTTCTGCACATATTACTTCCCAGAATTTCCAATAAATGTAGATGCCAATTTAACTCTGTTGGTGGAATTTTTGTTTTGAACAATGACCATCTGCTCGTCAACCTCCTTAGTGCTCATCTTTCTACAAACAGTTAGATACCAACCATGGCGAGGATCAGCAGCACACATTATATTCTTGGCATCCCACATTCCGTGAGTAAGTTCAGGTACTGTTAGGGTCTGTACTGCTGCGACCCCAGAGAGGTAAGAAGTGCAAAACCTAGAGACGAGGGAACGGAATCGGGTTGACAGCTAACTTGCGAAGATCATATTAAGTTGACCAGGGAACCGAAGACAGCATGTTACCCACTCATGGCAGCCGAAATGCAACTGATCACAACCAACCCAACCAAAAAAATAGCTTATGAATCATTTTCCAGAAAGTAAAATGTTTATGAAAATCATTGCAAAAATCAGGTGGATTTGAATTTACAACTAGGACGTTAAAGGTGTTTTTACAGAAACAAACTGGCTTAGGTCTCAAATGAACATTCCAATCAAAAAGAAAAAGTCTCATATGAACATGACTGAAACCATTACAGCAATGAAATGTACAAAATAAGTGTTCAGAGGTTGAGAAGTCCACGTATCATTGTGACATTGTCTCCACAGAAATAAATCAAACATGCCAAGTACCCTACAACCACAGTTATAGGGTTCAAAAGGTTTGTGCAAATACAAGGTGGTTCAAGTTTGAAGTTTCAAAAGATCAAGACAGAGATCATTATATAATTACAACAGTGTTTTACGCAAGAAAAATTGTCAACTACAGTTACAAGGAGGTTAAATTGTTCAGGGAATCCTAATAATGGAGCACGGGTATTGCTACATAGAACTAGTTCATTTCATGTGAAAAATTGGTCCCAAAATACTCCAAGTCATGTGGTATTGTGCCCCACAACTAGGAGAGGCCCAATGGTAATCGCCATTAAAAGTTACAACTAAAAATCGAGCAAAATAAAACCAAACTCGGCAAAATTTCAGTGTGAAACAAATTGATTAGAACTAAATGATGTAAGTGGGGTATAAGCCAGCTACAATGACACAGCAAATTCTGGTGATCTCAGACAAAGACTACAAAATTCAAGTCATAATCATAGAGTTGAGTACATTTGAATTTATAATTAGGATGCTAAAAGTGTTATTACAGATATAAGGTGGCTTAAGTCTCAAATGAACATAACTATAACCATTACAGCAATGGAATGTACAAAAAAAAGTGTTCAGAGGTTGAGAAGTTAATGTCTCATTTGTCTCTGCAGAAATAAATCGAACATAATCCCGGGGACACTACAATTCACAGTTCCAGGGTTTAAAAAGTTTGTGCAAATACAAGGTGGTTCGAATTTCAAAAGGCCAAAACAGAGACCATTATATAATTATAACAGTGGTCAAGAGCAGTTACAAGGAGGTTAACATTATTGTTCAGGGACTCCTAATAATGGAGCATGTGTATTGCCAATTTTGATTCTGATAGAACTTAGTTCATTTCAAGTGCAAGATTGGTACCAGATGACTCCAATTCATGTGGTATCATACCTCACAACTAGGAGAGGCCCAATAGTAATCACCAACTAAAAAGTTACAACTTAAAATCGATCAACCAAATTTATTACAATTTCAGTGTGAAAAAAAAAATGATTAGAACCAAATGATGTAAGTGGGGTATAAGCCAGTTAAAATGAGGCAGCAAATTCTGGTTGTCACAAACAAAGACTACAAATTGTAGGTTAGGATGATCATTGATGAACTGCCATCTACAATCAAAAAACAGGTTGACATGTCTACTCAAGAATATGTAGGTCCAATTAAAAGCTAAAACTAGTTGTAGTGTCAACTGTTAAGAACATATTGGATGCAATAGGTGGGTCAATAAATAATACTTGCACTTGCATGTGCTCCCCATTAACATATTGGTTAAAGACAAGAAGCAATTGACACCATCTAATGAACGAAAAGGGCAACCAATAGAGAAAAGATTTGTTTCAATCACGTGATGAGATCAGAGAATAAAAGGAAAGCATAAAGATACCCACACCACAAAAACAAAAGTATTCCAGGTTACCCCTGATACTTCAACATATACTACTCACACATGATCAAGGTCAAATCTAGAAAAAAAAAGGGTAATATATAATAGACTAATAGCTAGTGAGCTTCTCTGTCTTTTGCTTAACGTTTATATATTCAGACAGAATTTCACAAACAAACAACCCCTTGCTAAAACACTAAAGTATGTTCATAATAATCACCTTCCAAAAAATACCTTCAAAATCAAAACCACTTACCTATACACAAGTTCCTAATCTCCTTCACAAAGTGACAGTAATAATGGAAAACAGCATTGGACTAAAAGGCAATTTGACACCGGCATTAGAGAGATGATACTTACAGATTGTGGTAGTAAGTCTGGTGAACAGAAAGAGTAGCAGTATATGGTTCCACAACGGTTGGGTGACGGAAACACCGAGAATCATTCTATCTGATATTCTTCTCTAAACTTATATACAAGTAACGTTTCCATTCCTGATCATATACCTCCTCCCAACAAATGACACTAACAACCCTAAAAAAATCCAAAAAAATAAATAAATATTTAAAAAAAAAAAATCATGAATCAAGCTCAATTTTGAGTGTCTCCAATGGGTACAAGATTAAAATAAATTATACCTTCACCATAAGGACCAGATCTAAGATAGTAGCAGGTTCAAGATCCATTATTAAGTCTTTCTGATTGAAGACCTGAATCTCCATGATATCTTCCTGTTTCACCATCTATACACCAAAACACTGTTACTTCCCAGATATTTGCACCACATTGACCTCCTTGGATGTGCAAGATTTCTCTCATTTCTGATTAATTTCTAGGGGTTTTATTTTGGAAATGGAGAAGAGGAAAAGGGGGGAGAGCTCTTTTCTCTGGGGAGAGGGAGACGAGGAAGTGAAAATGAAATGAGATTAGATACGGAGATTTTGTATGAAGTTGCCGCGTGTTGAGATTTTGTATGAAGTTGCCACGTGCTAAAACCTGTACTCGAAAAGTCAAAAGAATTCGGTTTGGCTGTTAAATTTCAAAACAACTTTTAAAAGTCTGATTTCTGGAAAAACAGAAGCAAATTTGTATCTAAATTAGGGATGACCGTTTGCCCCACCCAAACACATTCATGTGGATAACCGTCCCGTTTGGATAGGGTTTACCAGCACAAATGGGTATGGGGTCGGGTATGGGTAGTACTTGAAATCTAAGTTACGGGGATGGGGTGGGGATGGGATTCAAGGTCCCCGCCCCATACCCACCCCGTTGCTTTCATATTATAAGGGTTTAGACTTTTATGCATGAACTTGTATCGAATTTTATATTTCTACCACCTAATCAAGCTTTCTTTCATTTATTATATTCTTGATCGTTCTTGTATATTCATCACTGTTGCTTTTTTGTTGTGATCAGACACATTCTCTAGAAATTAAAATAGTGAAAATGATACAGATAATGAAATGGTTAACATGCACGAAGATAGAATGAGAAAGGAAAAAGTGGAAAAACTAATAAGTCATTTAAAGATTCTTTTATTCACTTTAAGATGAATTTCTGAATTTAAAATTTTGGAATGCACTATTTATTATGTTATTATTTTTGTTTGACTCATATTTATGTTTCGATTATAAATAAATCTATGTATTAATACCGTATTACGGTAACCTATAGGAAACCCGCCCCATACGGATATTTCCCATACCCGCCCTGCCCCAATTCATGTGGATAACGGGACGGGTATGGGTATTTTTTTATGAACGGGGCAGTGACTGAAATTGACATACCGCCCCAAATCCGCCCCATGACCATCCTTAATCTAAACGCGCTACTAGCCTTCTTTGGGCAGAGACTAGAGAGTACGCTATATTATTACCAAGGTTGTGTGCACACTTGAAAACACAAGAAGATACTTCTTTTAAGTTTTAACAGGGGTTATTTGTGGGAAATTTTTTTGGTTGGGGGTTAAGCTATTTAAATCCTTGGGGAGTTGAAGGGAGCTAGAAAGAGTATAGGAAGTTTAAAGAGGGTTTTGAGGTTTTGAGTTGGGGAGTTTATGGGAGAGAGTGTGACAAACTCTACGGAGTTTTAAGAGTTCAAATAATACAGACTTCACTTTAATGACGTTTTCCTCACAATTCCAAATCCCTCTGTTCACTTTAATAGTATAAGATAGATATATTCTACATAAATGGATTCATTATGTTTACAACTAATCAATGAATCAAATAATCATTTGTTGAGAATCCGAAATTCTAAAGAAATCCATCATAAACTGTGGTGAAAATATGAGAGATCTAAAATGGTGAGCGGTCTGTACTTATTATTTATATGATATCGATGATGACCGATAAACAAAGAAACTATGTGTTAGAGTGTAGCTCGGTTCAACCCACCAAACGTTGATATGTCAAGTTGGTTGTCATATTTTAGTGAATCAAAACTCATCTAAAGAGTTGCTTTATTATGTACTAGAGACAACTTCGTACAGGTTATACTATAAAGTCTAGGATTATGAGACATACAAGTATTACTTGAAGAATGTGAAAAAGTAACAGGCTACAACGACATCATCCTTCCTCTTGAGGTTAATAATATTTTTGAACTGTTTCATTCTTAACATATATTTCAAGTCGTGTTATATTGAAAACATAATTGTGAAGCTGTGAATTATTATACTTCAATAGTGAGACATGACCACATGATCATAGTGTCAAGGAATTAGGATACGAAGTATAACTTTTATCTTTTGAATTTCGTATATAATACATCGACATAATCATATGAATGCTATTGTGATTATTTGTATGGGTAAAGGTAAAGATTTCGTCATAGGAAACAATGTTTACATTTGTTTAAAGGAAGTACATTTATGAACTTGCTTTATGAATCAAAAGGGAAATCGTTAGGCTTGTTGGTATTGTTATTCATTGTATATCTTTGGATTACCAATATGTGTGAGTTAGTAGAACCGATCGTAACTTGTTAAGTATCTTAGTATAACTAATCACAGTGCCTAACTTATAATTTGGTATGACTTTTATTAGTGTAAACGATCCTGAGTAACCACCTGAGATGGTATAATCGATATTTGTAATTTGTGTGACCGATCCTAGTAATTGGTGTAACCGATCACAAAAGAGTTGTGTAATCGATCCTTACTTGGTGTAACCATTCCTAGTAATTGGTGTAATCGATCCTAGTAGTTGGTTTAACCGGTTATGGTAATTGGTGTAACCGATCCTAGTGACTTATGTAACCAATCGTACAAGTAATACATGAGTATATGGTTACCGGTCTCGGTAATTGACGTAACCGATCTTGGTAACTGATGTAACCGGTCCCAGTAACCATATTAAGGTAAAAATGATCATTGTGTTTGGTAGAACCGTGGTGATTTGATATTTTATCAATCACATAGTTGTCTTGGAATACAGATGAACTAATTCTAAACTTGTTTGTAAGTGTGGTTTAATTGATTCCAAGATTGCAAATATGAAAGATACTTTGAACATGATCAGTAATTTTTATCTTTTATTGTTCAAAGATATTCCTAAATAACTCAAGGAGATCCCGAGATGAAATAAATTAGGAATATTTTAATTAAGGTGGTCAGTTTTATATGTTTTAATTACCAGTAATTAAATGCATATCTCTAGAGAATAAAATTTGGTAATGTGCATTTACTAATTGGAAATTTTCTAGTAAGATTTCAGAAATATTGGATAAAGCATTTCCAGGAATTATGAAAACCGATTTGGGCATTAATTGCATATCTTGAGAATATTCGGTTCTGGAGATTCCTTGGTGTTAAAACATCCATCGTCTATAAATACCCAAGTTTGCATTTTGAGCAAACGATCCTAAGAGCCATGCAAACTTTATCTTCTTGTTGTTTATGGTGGATCCGTCTATCCTGAGAGGAAAGTACCCTAATTAGGAAAAATCTCATACGACCGCTCGTTTAAAGACTTTTGTGGGATCAAGAAGCTCTACGAGTACCGTTGGTGGGAAACTAGATAATTGCAGTTTATCTTAGTTTTCGATTGATTTGATTGACTAACGGTTGTTGAACTTTGGTTGCACCTAGTTTGTTTATTCTTAAGAATCTTCTCTTCTGATATAAGATTCACTCAAACTAGATCGAAGTGTCGATAGGATCTTTATAACTGTTTGTAGATCTAAATGTTAGAGCACTGCTCGGTCGAACTCGCATGCGTTGCTATCTCAAGCATGTTTGTCAATGTTAGTAATCAAAACTATAAGTCTTGATTTCTAGTCTACTATAGCTAAGTCTTGGACTAGGATAGAAAGTGTAGTTGAGCTCAAGAACTCCATGGCGATCATCATACAAGACGAAGAACTACTCAAGGAACTGGTGGAACTTCATCGACTAAAAGGTATGTGGAGACTTGAACTTATATATCACTCAAAAGTCTATCTACTCTATCTTGTATCTTGAGACAAAAGTCATTTTTCTATATAGACTTTGATTATACACAATTGTTATTTTGAGCCGGGTACATCTCGCTTATCTATTTCTCGAAATATGTGTTGGTAAGCTTTCTCTTTGGCCAAGTTCATCTTGACCTAGTGACGAAAGTCATATTATGTTTCAATTACTTGAAAATGGCTTTGATGAAAAATAGTTTGTGAACATCAACTATATAACGTCCTCTAAGAATGTTTCAATGATTGAAATGGGAGTTTAAATTATATAACAATTGCTGGATATAAGCATTGTGTGGTAACACATATATGTATAAGTCCTTATTCCTTGAACCAAAGTATCCGTACTTTGTTGATCAGGAAAACCCGAACAGAGTCCGTGAACCCAATTTGTGAACTGTCAGAGGTTCTGTTCCCAATAAAATCTACTGGAGTCTGTAAACCTTTTCCAAACTTATTCCGGGTACTTAAGTCCGCGTACCTAGTCCGCGTACTTAGGTTGTTTATTTTCTAAAAACGATTATTCGTGAACTTATACTTATATAAAATAAGGAATGCAAATTTGCAAACAGTGGCTATAAAGTTCATGAAAGGATTCGAGTGAATCAAATCGTTTTTGCTTCGATTGTGTCTTGTATACTTCTATAAGATCTAAGCAATTGAACAACTCTCTAACTAGTTCATTTAAGTCATTTGAACTAGTTATGGTAAAGAAGAATATGGTTGATATGAAATTGCTCACATGGCTAACCATTTGGTTAACTACTATTGAACCAACGAATGTACATGTTTGGGTACGATTACACAAACCTAAAATCGTGTATTTCATTTGTGTGTAACAAGATAAGTTTTTGATCTAACGGTTGAAAGATATTAGCTTGAATCTAATCAGGTTTTCATCCAACGGTGAATGTTGAATGCTTTGTTACTAAGCTAACATTGATTGCAAACCCTGATTTCAAAGAATATATAAGGGATAACTCTAGCAACTGGGAAACCTAATCCCCACACCTCATGTGTGATATTAGTTGTATAAGCTAGAGTCGATTCTCCTTTAACCTTAGATTTCTTCTCGAGACCGTTATCATAGCGATAATCCATCAGATATCATGTCAACACACTTTTGTGTGAGGGCAAGTACGTAGAATTGACTAGTGTGATTTCAACACACAGAAAATCTATATGTCTGTTCGATCAGGCAGGATCGTGAGGTTGGGTTGTTGATTTATCAATATATTCGTGTTTTTCATGTTTATTGTGTTGAATACGTGACTCACTATGTTTTCAAACTAGTCAGACGGTCTGTATGTATGTTTGGTCAGGCAGGGTCGTGAGGTTAGGTTATTGATTTCAACATAGACAACGTGTTGAATACGTGACTCACTCTGTTTTCAAAGTTTTGCCTTGTTGATGTTGCAGAGATCTGGGGAGCTTGTCTGTTTCGTCAAATCAATCACTTCATTATACAGGAGCTAAGTATCAATAACTTTTACTTATTTGATTTTTCCTTGTTTTTGATTATTGCACCCAACAATTAATTTGACAAGTAAGTGCTAATTAGGTTTGTGTTCTAGGTACAAATCATGTGAGAGTGAGAAGAATTAGCTCGAAGAATCGTTGGTTAATACACAATTTTACGCCTACAAATCCAAAAGTCAATTGCATTAAAAACTAAAAGTCATTTTTCCCGTAGATGTTTTAGCTTTCCCTATAACAGTAATCCTTGGAAACGAAAATCACAATCTTCTTATTAATTAGAGGTATTTTGTAAAAGGGTCGTAAGTTTTTTTATCTAAACAGGGACTGGTTCGTGAAAGATGCAATTGTTGCATTAGGGTCGTGGACTGATTTTGACCGTCAGTTTATTTTAGCGAAATACTCTTATGAAACATTCAAATGACGTTATATCCTCACTGTTTCCTAACCCTGTCAAAACTCTTAACAGGATAGTTCTACCGAAGGTTAGAGATTTTCTTTTTCTTCCATCTCCGTAGTTTCCACCAGCACAACCATATCCACTACTGTCTCCACCACCACAACCATATCTACACCATAGACAGTAACCACCTATACGATGGCTATTTTCCTTCATTATGATTATAGTCATCATCACTAACTAAATAGATTGTCTAAATTATTTTAATCAATCTTGCAAAACCCTGAAAAGTAACCCCAAATCAAACAAAAAGCAATCAATCAGGTAAAACATGTCTAAGCTGTTGTAGCAGTATCCCGTCGATTACAAAATCTTCATGTAAATCATTATCTCTTGAGCAATGGGTTTAATTTCTAATTATAACCAACTAGTATTCTTGATTTATTTGGTTGATGGATCTCGTGTTTTCAATCTCGTCAATCATCAGCCATACATCGAAGTTGGATCTCATCTTTTATAGATCTCTTGTATTATATGCATATTATCAATTAATTTCTTCTCAAATTTCAGGAACCAAAATTGGGTAATTTAATTTAAGTCTTCAATCTCTTTCTGTTTAGAATTGATAATTGTTAATGTTGGTGATTTGGGGGAGTTGTCGGTTTTCCTTATTGAACTGATAGAAATATGATTTTGTTATTTGATTTATTCTTGCTATGAATCTGAGAGTGCTTGAAACTGTTGATGCTGTTTAGGAAGATATAAAAAGATGAAGAAGGCGAAGCAGGTAGATTTTTGAGATTAATATAACAGTCAACGTCCGCTATCTGATGGTTAGGGTGTTTGACGGAATAAAAATGTCAGCAGACACTTTCTTAACAGTTTTGGGTTAGTTTATTACCTTTTTGCATCAGCTGCATATTCTACGACCTAGACCCTAATTTGGGAATCCAAATTTGTGCATCCCTATAAACCGGGGTGCATATTCCGGCTTATCTTATTAGTTGACAAAATCAGCAAAACCACTTTCAGTTTTACTTTAATTCTATATCTTTTTTATTTTTATTTTTGGAAATCACGGTAATTAGGAAAAAGCATTGTTCCCATCTACTCTGTAAAATAGGATGATCTCCGCTCGTGTCATCAGCGTAAATCAGAAGTAATATTACTCAAATCTTGATCGATTTTTTTCTCCCTAAAGACCACAGTTTTGTCAATCCATTATCTAATTTATAAAAGGAATTTGAAGATTACGGAGAATCAGAAGCAAAAACCAAATCATAATAAACTAGTGAAGTAAGCCTTCCAAAGGGTAAATGATATTCTTCCAAATTAAAACTCCATAGTACAACAAATCAAATCCTTCTCACATTGTGGGGCATTCGGGGATAATTGTATCTGGTTTGCATTATAAACCTCTAGTTTGGGTTTAAAGAGAATAAAACAAGAACACCTCATTATCCGCAGATCATGAATATTGTAACAGATCGTGATAATTGTATCCGGCATCCGGGTTTCGCAGAAACTTGGGCTCTGTTTTGGCATCAAAAACAACAACAGAAAGGTAATGGCCAAACGTTCTCTTCGAAACGGATTCAGAAAACCTTCTGCTCTTCGTCATATCCGTTGTCCAACACAATTACGAAGAAGGAAATCAAGCAGCAGATGGCTTGGCCAACCATGGGACGGATGAAAGTCAAATGGTAAAATTTTCAACCAAAATTTAGGACCAGGCAATCCCTATTTGTATTAGTTAAGTTATCTTCCATGACTCTGTGGGTACCACATACCCACGTCAAATTGTAACATAATCTTTTATTAATAAAATACATGCTTCAAAAAAAAAAAACTAATTAGTGCTGTCCCATCGGTTTATTGAGTTTGTGTGAGTATGTCAATGGAATTTTTACATCACCGAGATATATATATATAATGGTTGGCTATAACAAGTTTTCTTTTAATTGAATATATCTTTCTAACAAGTTCAATGGAGAGTTACACCTTTTAAATTGGATTGTTCAAGCATTCACTGGATTTCTGAGTGAAAATGTATAAGTTCATATCGCAAAGTTTGTGAATTTTGATTGTTATGAGCGGTGGTCTTATGTTCCATTCTATCAATAACTTATCTCTTTACTTTGAACGAAATATGAGGATAAAATAAAAAGTAAAAGTAAAATTAAAAACCACCGAAGGAAATCTAAACCAATAACAGCAGCCAAAATGTGCACCCCCGTTTTAGAGGGGTACGCAAGTTTGGACTCTAATTTGGCACTTAACACACGACCTTTTCACACAATAACTCTATTAAATGAAATGAAGATTTCGTAGGGAAATTCATTCATTCATATCTTTGGGAAATTAAAATCTCCTTTAACATATAAAGATTCTTGTATTAATTTGTTAATTATTTATTACTTTAACCAAAAATTCATCACCATCCAAATTTACCCACAAAAGAAGAGTACCGTAAAACAATATCTTTAGGAAATTAAAATCTCCTTTGACGTATAAAGATTTAATATTTTCATTAATTTCTTAATTATTTATTACTTTAACCAAAAATTCATCCTATATAAGAATACTTTACGAAATTAAAATCTCCTTTAATGTATAAAGATTCTTGTATTAACAATTATTACCTTAATGAAAACTTTATTACTGCCCATATTTACCCATAGAGAGATGTATAAAACCACATACATTCACCTAGAAACTTATAGAATATATATATATATATATCACATCATGGCATGCACAAACTGTTTGATGTGTCTTTTGCTTCTCTCATTCGTTGTAACCGCATCAAATGCAATAAGAAATGTCATAACTTCAAATTCCAAGGACGAAGCACACTTTGATGCTCACCAAATCTGTCCTCAGGTCAAAGATAAGGATTTCTGTGATATGATAATGGAGAGCTATGCTGGTATCTTTGGGTTTGATGTTAAAGAAGTGGGGACTATTTTTATTGATGTGTCAACGAACACGGCCGGATTCGCAAACAGCAAAATTTTAGAATTGATTCCGAAGGCTCCCGATGCTCAAAAAGCTCGCCTTGAGCATTGTAATCAGCTTTATACATCATTTCCACAAAAAGATAAGGGAATCCTAACTCAGTTACTAGAGCAGAAGGATTATGTTGGATTAAATAGAGAAGCATGTATTCTTGCAAAACGCACAAGTGATTGTGAAGACTCCTTCAAGCCGGCACCATCTCCCTTGACAAGGGAAAATAGTAATTTCTTTAATATATTAGATATGATGTCGGCATTTTCACGTCTTCTTATTCATCAGTGAGGAAAATATTTTTTCACAAGATTTTTGGTTTATGTTTAGTTATTTTTATTTGCTTGTATGGTTTTTCAGAATTGATAAATAAATATTATCCCGGAAAAATTACCAATGGTAGTTAGGTGGCCTCTATCATTAAAATCGGGAGTCGGTCCATGCAATAATCTTTAGGGGTAGTAGTTTAGAGAATTTGACAGTAGTAGGTGGTACTAATAGCACTTTGTAAGGATAGAGTATAATAGGGTAGCCAAAGAGAGTGTACGTAGCAACAGGTGATTAGACCTGTATATGCTACCATTTTCTTGATGGAAAATGACTTTTCAGTACTATAGTTAAGAAAGCATGCATGCATGCATGCATGCCCACCTAAAAAACCAAAGGTTTGTGATGATCTTATTGGTCTTTTGATTTGCTGCTGGTTTATGACTCAAAGAATATAAATTGTTTGTTTGTTTGTTTCCCTGCTGGTTTGTGCTTTCGAATATATGCTTCGAATCTTAGATGATAATTCTTTCTTGGAACTGTCAAGGCATTGGTTCTAAGACTACAGAATCTCAACTAGGGCACGAGACTCTAAAATAGAAACTTCAATAACGGCTGCACTTCTATCCCAGTAAGTCTTTCTGTATGGCCATCCCAAAAAACCAAAAAGAATTAAAGATTGATATTTCATTGAGGAAATGAACAAGCCTTGGTTCATGATAGGGGATCTTAATTTTACCCAAGAGGCTTCGGAGAAACCAGTTCAAAACATGTTGGTGGATGTGGGATTATTGGATCTTGGATTTAAGGGGCTTGGAGCAATAAACAGACTAAAGGGAAACTTAACCAAGCTAGGCTAGATAGAAGTTTAGCGACTTCGGAGTGGATGTCTTATTTCCTTTAGCAGTTTTAGACCACCTACCAGCAATAGGATCCGACCACAGCCCCATTCCTCTCTGTACCATCGTTTGGTGTAATCCGCGATAATAACCACGAAGAAGAAGAACTATCTTGCTGCTGCAACTCATGATAACGAAGGATCGCAAATTCTTCTTCTGCGAGCTATTGGTTCTTTCTGCCAAAAGTCTGGCCCTGAGGTTGTGAAGGAGGTCACTATAGTCCTGAAAACTCTCTACGATGAGGACGTGTTGGAGGAAGAGTACATTGCTCAGTGGTTCAATGAAGGACTTGCTAGTAGTAGTAGCAAAAATTCACAGATATGGAAGAATTGTCAAGCCCTTCATTGTGTGGTTGCAGAGTGCTGAATCTGAATCCGAGTAGAGATTCCCCAGATGAGAGATTGTTCTATGTAATCGTTTTATTTTTATGCAGCTCCATTCAGGAAGACGATTCTAAATGCTCCTTTTGTCTTGTTACTGTTAAGCTGATTATGGCTTTTTATTTAAAGAAAAAAAAATGTTCATCGCAGGGATTCGAACTGCAAGTCAAGTCTTAACAAAACTTAAATTAAAAATGTAGTTGACAGGTAACTAATCGATCGTAATGACATTCGCATTATAACTCTGTTTAATTTGAACGGTGGTGATACATTCCTAAGATGAAAAAGTGAAAATATATTTTTTCTAAAAACGGAGAAAATGCTTAATATTATATTTAAATTGGATAACTAAAATTAGCATTAGGTTCATTTAGTCGGAAATACTCACATTGACAAGTTAAACTAAGAAATAGAAAACAACTAAAACTAACTAAATTACCGAGATTGGTGCCGAGGGAGACATAAGATATGGGTCCCACCCTAAACCTTCCTACAAAAATATTGGGTTAGGGAGGACTCTGAATTATGTGTCTTGCGGGATGGACCACGGAATTCAATCCGCAATCTGTGTATCATCCCCATCATTTATGTTTCACCCGTTACAAAATGTTGTAGGTGTGTGTATATTTTTGAATGAACTAATCGTACTCGTTTTCGAATGATGATCTTTTGAGGACTATTCTTTCGTGTTTGGTAGGTCATTATAAAGTAAAGTTCAACAATCATTATCACATGTTTTAGTTAACGATAATGCTTAATCTACCTTGAGCTGGGCACTGGAGATAATTCCACATGAGACAGTTAAGGTGAGCCCCACCTTAACCCTAACAGGCCCCCTGCTCAACATCAGCGAGGCCACCATGACTGTCTCATCCAGGATTATCCCAGGTACCCAGCTCACGGTGGGTGTAGCATTATTTAATGGCTTAAATACTTTTATACTATTTAAATTATTATTTTTTATTCACTTTTTTAAATTAAAAAGAAAATTTTATTTTATATATTTTTTTAAGAAACAAGGACACCCGTAAAGGCATTTTATTAGGAAAATAAATAAGATCAGTTACACGTCGGTGGCAGGAAGCCTCGCGACAATATTTTTAAGAAAAAAATATTATTGTTTTAGCTTTTTTCAATTTCATTTAATTAACCAATTAAGTTTAGAAAAAACCGGTTGGGAGTCTAGCAACAAGCTCAGCTCCAAACAAAATTTTTTTTCTCATTTAATTAACTTTTTTTTCTTAGTCGAGTTCAGTCTGTTTTTTTCCTAACCGAATTAAATGGAAATAATTTGAAGAAAGTTAGGTTAGGAGAAAAAATTGCGACGTAATCGAATTCCATATATAGGTTTCAGAGAAAAATTCGGCGTAACCGAGAACTCAATATATAGGTTTTCAGGAAAAAAATTTCGTTAAGAGAAAAAATGAGACATGACTAACTCAATATATAGTCTTTCAGCGAAAAATTTTGTTAGGGGGAAAAAATTCAACTTGATCGAATTCAATATTTTTTCTTATAGAATGAAGTTTTGTTAAGAGAAAAAAAATTTGACTAGTGTTATATAAAAAAATTGGCATGAAGTACAAATTAAAGTTTGTCTATGGAAAAAAAAGGAAACTAGCCACACCGTACCTAAAGAAAAAACAAATTTAAAAATTTAATTAAAAAATAATTAAAAATTGAAAATAATAAAAATAAAAGTATGATGAAAATAAAAGAGATTGATTGGAGTAAATTGGAACCCGCAAAAAAAAATGAAAATAAAAGTTTAATAAAAAATTTAGGGACAATTCAGTCATTTTCTCCTACTAGTGTATCCGTTATCTCTGAAAACTGGTTGGCATAACAATTTAATGGTAAAAAAAAAACAGGTCCCCGAACAATCTTTCTTTTTCAATTTCATACATATTATTGCGACGACCTCGATAACTACATACATATTTTCGTGATGACCTCAAAAAAAAGGAATAAGATTCTAAGAACTATATCCTTATCATTATAGGCGGAAGAAAATAATATTTCTATTACATATATTCTTTTCCAAAATCAAGCAAATATATGAATATAGAATATTAAAAGAAACATTTATTTTCGATAAGATGAGAATCCAAATGGATTTTAAATCCTTAATTTTTGGGTGACTTATTTGTTTGTTAGATAGTACAGAATTAGTTTTACAAACAAATATATCCTTTGTTTTTTGATTTCCAATAAAAAATTCCGGGGCAAATGGCTTAGTGTTATTCGGACGTGTGTTAAATAATTATAGGCATAATAAGATTTAGAAATTGTTATGTGGCTTGCGACCCCACAGGCCCCTAAAGTTCACGTCACGACTAACTCAACCTTTTTGGATATTTTCATAAAATCAGCGGCAGAACCAGGAAATCTTCCACGGGGAGGATAATCTTGTTAAGGTAGGTAAAATGGAAGAAAAAGACTTAGGCTAAGACAAACATTGACATAAGAAAAAAGAAAGAAAAATGCTTGTCATAGGTTGGCATCAAACCGTATCTTGATGTCATAGGTTGGCATCAAACCCAAAAGTTTTGCTATCTCAAGCTTGTTGCAATGTTAGATTATCAAAACTGTATCTTGATTTCTAGTCTACATAGTCAAGTCTCGGACTGGGTTAGAATTTGGTAGTTAAGTATCAGACATCACCCTCGAATACTGAAGATCGACGATGACATTTGAAGAACTTCATTAACCATGTATGTGAAGACTGAATCACTTTATTTTAGTCATTATGTTACCATTCTATTCGTATGACTTATAATAGATTTATTACAAAGAAAAACTTTTGTGACAAGCTTATCTCGTAAAAAATCTCGAAATATGACTCATGTTCAAAGGTCCTTAGCAATATTAGCTCGAAACAATTTATTGTTAAACCAACGGATTTGCACAGATCAATTGAAAATAGCCCATAAAAATAATTTTATTATTTGGAAGTGTTTCAAACATCATAAAAGAGAGATTCAGAACTTTTGAATGTATCAAATGATTATATGTTCCCAGTTACACATAAAAATGATGAGCCCACCACCTTCATAGAGTCTAGTATAAGTTGTTTTTCGGTTCTTACCACTTGTCTTGTTGTGTTCATATCTCATACACTACTCCTTCGAATTGGTCCAAACATCTCTTTGCAAAATTTTAACTCTTATAAACTACTACTTTAGCTTTGTTCTTCGTGGAAATGGTTTTCGCTAGATCCATCGGACAAAATAGGTTTGTCACGAAACAGTTTGGGTAAAATTTTGGTAGTTGGATGATTGTCTCGTTTATGCACACTTACTGCATTAATAATATCATATCCAAGATCCAAAGGATTAAAAAATATCCCTATATTGTAAAAAATATGAAATACGCAACATTTTGGGAAGAGTTAATACGTTCTTTAAAATGAGCGATGTGCTTTTTCCTTTGTGTTTTTTTTTTTTGCTTCTTTTTTCGTGATCGCGGAAAACTCTAAGTTTGTGAACGAAAATTCTAAGTCTAAATTTTTGTACTGTAAAATAACCAGCGTCATTATGATAATTGAATATATTTCACATAATAATCGAGATATATCAAAAATTCATTAACTTATTCACATGCAATCCGTTTTCTGGTAATAAGAACAAACCCTCTTATTGAATATACCAACCATTATCATAAAATTTAGAAAGGAAAATCCTTATTTTTCTTTGGAAGCATGGAATGTACAATACACTTAATTATTGACATTTAATATTATAACCGGGACCCCCATAATAAAAGCCATAACCATTTGTACTATAATGGTCACTGTCAATTTCCAAATCATAGCAGTTTGGATTTGTAACTTTTTTCTCAATATTTTCAGGTGTATGTACTATGTGATTTTCATCAAATACTTGAACCCAATTAAAATAACTCGATGTTTTCAAACCACCTTCAGAAGGGAAATGACCGCTACCCATTTGAGTCGAAGTATGCCGTCCTTTATTATTATTAATAATAATTTCTCCCCCCCATTGTACGGATGTTACTGTTTTTGATAATTCCGTAAAGAGAGAGCTTGGATAATAACCGACTGGAAGACCTTGCATTAGTACCCACCAGTTTCCATTACTTCGGTCCTGCCAAGTTATTGAATGTTTATTTTTGGATCTAAGTTGATAACATGTCTAAAAGATTTGGTCACATATACTCACGTACATTTGAAATACTGAAGGTGGCATCTTTTTGGTCTCCATTGAAAGTGGACACCTCTGTGAAATTGCAACCAAGAGAAAAATCTGACGATGTCTGCACGAAACCATCACAAAGGAGGTTGAAGCAACCCGACCTCGTGTATCCGTCCGTCTAGCAGGAAAAAACAGTTAAGTGCTTCGATCTTTTTAAAAAACAATACTAAACAACAATAGACGCGTCCTTCCAAGACATCCTCATTACCATGCCACTCATATAAAACAAATAGTTATACTTACTGTCCAGTGTGCGAAAAGTCTTGGTTGGTCGTCGCCATATATGTCTTGGGACACCTAATTAAAAACAGATTTGAAAATTACATTGTGCCATGAAAAAGTTTATAAATTCATTTACACATAAACTTGAATGAATAACTTACATGCCATCCAACTTCAATAGTATTGAGATCTTGGTATTCACCAGATGCAATCCAGATTTGAGACGTACTCATTTCATTTGTTTCAGTAAATGGTTTCCAAAGATTTATTTGTGCTGCTGCTCCAAGAAAATTACCTCGCGCCTCAATTATAGCGTACTGTAAAAAAACATATCTTAATCACTAAATCTATATATTTACACGTACAAGAAATATATTGATAATAACAATGAGTGTTTATATATACCTCGCGGGTCGTATTGTTATTTATAATGTTGTTTGATGGTGATGTAGGTGATAATCTTGGATAATAATGTTTGCGCAAAAATACGGGGTTGTAATATTTTCCTTTCCTCCGAATAGGGATTGTTCCTTCAGGACATGATCCATACTTATGCCAAGTTTGTGCAAGTTGAAACGTTCCTAAATTACTTGAATTCATTCCTTTTTGGTAAAAACTTGGTCTCATCTGTTTCATATAGATAAAAATTAAGTAATTTCTTAAGAGTCACGATTATAAAAATATTATAAGGAAAAGTATGTAAAAATATGTACTAAACTTGTATTGTATGATTATAAAGCAAAGAATGGTTAAGACTAGGCTGTCTGTGAACATCATAACAATCGATGATCTCTGTTTTTTCAACCTGGAAAATAAAAATCAACGAAACAATTACATATGAATATATCAAGAATCATGATATCAAATGTATGTAAATAAAAATATTACTTCACCTCGATGGTTTTGATTATTGCATTGTTTACTACTTTCCTAGTTGCTATTCCTTCAACTAATCCTTCACTAGCAAATACTGTGAATATGAGAATCCAACATGTTAATGGGGTAATTTTCAGCATTATCATTTGACCAATAAAAATACAAAGTCGATACGGCTGATGAAGAAGATTGATTACATTCATTCATTCATTTATATATAATATAATATACTATCTGATTTCCTTTCCTTTTGTGTATATATTTATAGTAAAATATCTTATTCATTTATGAAAATTAATAAAATATTTCATTATAAATGCAAAAAGATACCTGATAAAATATTAATAAAGTCTGAAGGGTGGGTTTCACCTTTCAAGATTAAATTTGGATTGATTTTCTGGGTAAGTTTCTTTCAGATTCAATTAGATGTATCCACATACAGTTAATTTTTTAAGTTTTATTGTTCATTGATGTTTGTCATTCAACTCTGTGCAATAGTTCTAAGACAGTTACCTTGAATCTGTGAATTGGAAGTTTATTGGTTATGATTGTTGGCAGTGCTGATTACATTAGTTAAAAATTGATGATCCTGATCTTTAGTTTCAAGAAAGATGTTTCAGATCTCTAAGTATATGGCTTAATTCAGCATTGTTTTTTGAATTGTTATGCGATCTTTGGGTGGGTGTCTCTTGTATAGTTTGTTGTGTTTTTATCCTAAACGTACTAGCAGAGTGTGTTTGTGAGTATATCTAACTTCTCCAATTACCTTACTGAGTATTCACACTTGTTATTCTTGTAGGAAGATAAACCTTTCTCACAAAGTAGCGGGTGTTCAATTCCAAGCCTCTATGTCCGAACAAAGAAGAAACCTGTGTCACAAAAGAAGCTTGTCTAAACTAGTGGTACACAGATATGTAAGAATGTCAATCCCTTCATTGTGTGGTTGCAGAGGGATGAATCTGAATCCGAATCCGAATCTGAATAGAGATTCCACTCCAGGTTGTATCACCTTATATACTACAGTCTACATGTTTTAAATACCATCAGTCTGGTTTTATGTGTTCGTTTCACGTTAAGTTTTAGTAGCAGTTGAGGGTATTAGTAATGATTTAGAGATTATGATGGTTGTTGAATTAGCTCCATTCAGTAAAGGCAATTCTAGATGCTCGGTTTGTTCTTGTTATTGGTCACTCAACCTGGCATGTTCTTATGTTATCTTGTCATGTGTATTTTTTGTAGCCGTATATCACTTGTATGGTTGAACCATCCCTTTCTGGGGGACAACATATGTCCTGTAACTTTGATTTTAGACATTTTACATACTGGATGTGTTTGTTTGGCAACAGAAAGTCATTTTTAAACAAATGTGGTCTTGTGATGCTCTAACTCTTCCTTCCCGAGTTATTGTTTTATTATGCTTCATACCGAATAACTGTGTACCATATTATCCTGTTGATACCGAATCTGAGTATTGTTCTTTTGTCATACTGTTACTTCCAGTAGTTGGGGTGCTTTTCAAAGAAGCTACTCTGAATTTAGAGGTAGTTTTAACTGGTGTACTACGATAATCTGACAGACAATCAAGACAGATGTCATCGGCACATTGAATATGCTGGGACTTGCCAAGCATGTTGGAGCAAGGTCAGAGGAATAACTCACTTGTGGCCATTACTTTGTTTCTGTCATCTTGGTCATTCCTTACAGTTTGTGTATTTTGAACAGGATTTTACTCACATTAACTTGTGAGGCTTGTGCATCCCCGAACTGAGGATTACTGGGGCAATGTAATTGTAAACCCTATTGGTATGTTCACTTTTCATATGTCTCCTCTATTTCTTTGGTTTTAAATTTCTTATGATGGTGTTCCGGTGGAGATGTGTAGTCTTGCTAGTTATTCATATGAATGACACTATCCCTTAAAACAAAATTATCATATGAATGGTATTTCACCGATTTCAGTTGTCACATCTTTGATTTCAAGCTTGCCCTGTATTATGATTACATGATGATACCAGAAACTTGCTGTTTGGACAATGTGTTTAGCTAGAACACATGTCTTTGCAAAAACCAAGCTGTAATTTACTAATGTTAATGGTTTCTTTTGCTGCCTGCCTTCTGTGTTTTTGAGTTTGGGCTGTACATCACGTGTTTGGTAATATAACCCATACGTAATTTCCTTACGTGTAGCTGAAACTTTGAAGTGGTAGAGCTGTTTATTCAGTGCCAAATCATGTTACAACTGACAGAACCAAAATACTCCAGCAATGGTCCCGTTCAAGGCTGGGTTGGAACTGGGGCACATCAACTCGTAATCCTTCCACTGTCAAGCCAGCCTGACGCGGTGCCCTCCGCTATAATGATCACACAGCCCAAGCCTACGCCCGGACAGTGCGACCACGTGTGCACACCAGCACCTAGCGAGTGAAACCTTTTTAGTTCATTTTTCTTTAAGCAGAGGTGAAGTGTTGACCAGGATGGGTTGGAACTGGGGCACATCAACTCGTAATCCTTCCACTGTCAAGGCTGGTGTGCACATCAACATATCGTGCACACCAGCACCTACCGAGTGAAACCCGACCAGCGTTCAACCATCTTAATGTCCCCACTTGGGTTACAAGCTCGCGCAACCGAGCTCGACGTTCATTTCTCAAAATTTGAGATCTTTATAGCAAGTACAGTTTTCATTTGTGAGAAATCTGGGACTAAATCCTTCTTCTCCTTTAAACGCACTAAATCTTAACTCTGAAATGTGGGCTCTATTTCAGAGTTAAGATTATAACTCTGAATCCTCTGCAACCGAGCTTAGAGTGAAAACCTGGAACATCTTTGTATTAGCAATATTGAATCGATATCTACACACAGAGCTTGGTTTTTTACCCCAAAAAACCTCCAGCAAAATCTGACTCAGTTTTACTTGAAGGTGTGGGTGGAACTTCACCGCCTTACGATGAATTGAATGCTGATTTTTATGCTTCATGAATTTGATAGCAACCAGTTGGTATTGTATAGAGAAATGTATAAAGCTCGGATATTTCTTGACACGCAATTCTCGATACTTCCATATATAACAGCTTTAGCTTGCAAGAGACCAGATGTTTTCGTAACACGGCATGTTGCTAACCACCTAAACACCACCGTGCACTAGGGGTGTAAATAATACCCGAAAATACTCAGCCTGCCTGTATCCGACCGAGCCCGCCTGTACCCGAAGTAGCCCAAAGTCTATTGTGTCCCGTCATGGACCACCCGTCCTGGACTGGATTAATTTATTGGGCGGTCTCGGGCTTTGCGATTAATTATGATGCCCGACCTGATACCCGGCCTGGTGCCCGGCCTGAAAGTCTTCTATGTGCCATTAATCATTTAATATCCTCTTAAAAAGACTTAAAAGTTACAATTTTATAATTGTCAATTTTGTGTCAAGAAAAAAATAAAATATATAATTATTTTTTTACTTATAATTAACCTTTTCAAAACATTAATGGTAATATATTTTCTTATTAGAAAGTTTATTGTACTCTAATTAATTATTTATTATAGGCTAAAATTAAAAATTTGTCAGTGTAATTTAAATATAAAATAATACTGTCACTTACGATATGCGATGTTGGAAAGGAAAGGATATTGTATTTAATACCGTTCATTTGAAAATTTAAACTTAAAAAAAAAAAAATCAAAATAGTGGCCTGTCCGGCCCGATCTGGCCTGCCCGTATAAAAAGCGAGCTTTGGGCGGTCTTTGGGTAGTAAAATATCTACTTGTGCCCGGCCTGTCCGGCCTGAATTTGTTTACGGGCTCACAAATATTAAGCCTGGCCTGCCCGGCCCGTCTTAGTTTTTGGGTCGGGCGGCCCGGCCTGCCCGAATTTACACCCTTACCGTGCACCTTAAACAGTACCTTTTTTATTTATTTTTAAAGAAAGAAAAAAAACAATCTACATGTATTAGATTGTATTCACTGCTCTCATTTGGGTAAAATCTTGGTAGTAGGGTGACTGTCGTGTTTATCTACACTTAACGCATTAGTATGATCATCTTCTAGGTGCAAAGGATTATAAAAAAATATCCCTACATTGTACAAAATATGAAATACGCAACAATTCTAAAAGAGTTAATACGTTGAACAGTGTTGTTTTTCTTTTTCCCTTTTTTGCTGATTGTACGAAAATGATTTGTGGCACCCATTTTTCTTGCACCCAATGCACCCACAGTTAGCTGGCATATTCCTGTGAACACGTTTATTTCCCTCCTGGATTGCATGGACTCGGACGCGGCGACGCTGACGCGGACACGACTAAATACTGAAAATACTAGGACGCGGACACGTATATATAAATCTATAATACAAAACAACATAGATTTTTGAGCCTTGGATGGTCGGATAACATTTTGAGAGACAAACGTTGCATCTGACCATCCCAGTCTCATCTTATCCAAAGACATTTGATGGATGTAACAATTGTAACTTCTTTTCATTATTGAACACATTAATTAGATTCCTCTCATCATTATGATCTTAAAAAAACATTAAATGTGACATAGAAATAAATAAAGACCATCATTTATATTTTTTGGAGTTAAAAACATGTATAATTGATGTTATTGTTTGTAATAAATGAATCATCCTTCATCAACCTATAAAGAAAAATAACATTAAATTTTTTATCAATATATTAAAAATAAATAAAATTGGAACCAGTTATATATGATAAAGTACCATGAAGAAATATTTTGAACAATGATATGCATGTATGTTACTTCCAATATAGTCTAATGTTGAGCAATGATGTATACTAACAATAATTATGAAATAAAAGCGCAAGAAAATTATGCTGGATTATCTTTTTTCGTTCCAATGTCGAATAATTATTTGAAAAACATCATGTATTTAATACTTGGTGGATACTTTTGACGAATTATTTGGTTTCATACTGCCGTACATGCATCCGATGAATTCATATTATAATCATACGGTTTTGTTAATACTAAAATTTACAAATTTACAAAATTTTGGATTCTCACATGTATAATAAAACCACGATCAAGAGTAAAAATTTATTTAAAACCTCTATTCAAAATGAAACCAAAATTTATGTCATTACCGAAACTACTAACATGGTCTTCAAACGGAGGAGGAAACATGTGGTAGTTATTTTTCCTGCAATTGCATCACCAATAATTTAGAAGATTCAAGTGATATAACAAATTCTTATACATTTATCACAGATCAGATCAAGGCAAGACCGTTACAGCAGGTTTATTTGTAAAAATAACCCGTGAGCTTAGGATGGTCAATTAACATTTCCAGGGACAAACATTGTAACCGGCCATTCCAATCTCAACCTAGGCATAGATATCCGACGAATGTAAGATTTGTAACCTCCTTCCATTACAAATATATACATTGATGACCTTCATAATTAGTTCCTCACCAATTAATTAAAAGAATTAATGTAGCAACAAAACAACAAAGTGAACAATTAATTGTTACAACCATTTAAACTAATATTATTACACTCATATTTTATTATTAAAAAAAAAGTATATGTGTTGACTAAAAATATTTTTAAAATAAGAAACAATAAACCATGAACTTAGATTAATTTTTCCCATACCGTGCCGTTACGGCACCGGTTATTTCTAGTATAAATACAAAATATTTTTAATGTATATGAGTATGAATTTCATGTATAAAAAATAAATAATATGTATATTTTTTGCAAATCTAAATTACGATACGATGAAATTCAATAATTAGTGAATACAACAGTATAAAGATAGAATAAATATAAAATATGTACAATAAAAATCAAAAACACAGTGCTGGTGTGATGGCTTGCGGTCACGATAAGGAGTAGAAGGGTTTAGGAAATCGAAGCTCTCCCCCCACATTTGTTTTTGCGTGAAAAAAATCCGCGTACAACACATGAAAATAGCGTCCAGTTCGTGTCCAGTTAACGTCCACCATAGGAAACACGTGTCCACCGTGCGTCAGACACGGACACTGGACCAAAACAGGTGCGTCCCAGTTTCCCTCGCATCATTTTTTTTCTTCATGTTTTCTCTGTCACTTTTATACGTTCTCTAATGGAAGTTCAGGAAGGTGTTAGTGGAAAAAATCGTCACACCATCCAGTAATGATCAGATGTTGAAAAGTATAATTCTACCATGAAAAAAAACCCCAAGAAATAGGGTTAGGTTATATAATCAAGTTTAGTCCTTCAAATTCTGGATCAAAATTAAACTAAATAGATGATTTTGGGGTTTGTCCTGTTGGATTTTGTTACAACCTGAATGAGAAAAATGGGTCTCTTTTCATGAAAACTTCAAAAAACTATTGATTACTAGAGATAGTATTAAGGTAGGGTTCACAAAGGAGGAACAATTTTTTTTATATAGATATTTTCTGCCATTAAAGAACAGTAAAAGAAATGAAAAAAAATTCTAGGGAGAAACTTCTTCTTTATGTTCTGTTAAATTTTGTTCATCTGTGAAAATATTTAGATATGGCTTTCACCATTTCCGTGCGCATCGATTCTTCTATTTGAAAAAAAGAATCTGATTTGCTTGAGAAAACTAAAAATAGACAAGGAAAAAAGATAAACCAATTTGCATGGATGCGTGCAGTGGGTGCACAAAAAATGGGTGCCACAAATCATTTTCTATTCGGAGAAGACAACTCTAAGTTTGTGATGGAAAACTCTATGCCTAAACTTTTGTTGGTTCAACTAACGAAACTGTGAGATAATCAGTGTCGTTACGATAATTGAATACGTTTTACACAATAGTCGAGATATATCAAAAATTCATCGCATGAAATCATTTTCTGGCAATTAAAAAGAATTCTCTTATTGAAGAGACTAGCCATTATTATAAACTTTTAAAAGGAAAAGACTCAATTTTCTTGGAAAGGAGGATAATACTCTTAATTACTGACATTTATCATTATATCCGGGGCCACCATAATAAAAACCATTATCATTTGTGTTATAATGGACGCTGTCAATTTCCAAATCATAACGGTTTGGATTCGTAACTACTTTCCGAACATTTTCAACATTTTCAGCCGGCTTGGTTATGTAATTTTTATCTAATACTTGAACCCAATTAAAATAGCTCGATGTTTTCAAACCACTTTCACATGAAAAATGACCGCTACCCATTTGAGTCGAAGTATGTCGTCCTTTACAATATCATTAATAATTTCTCCACCCAATTCTACTATTGTTGCTATTTCTGATAATCCTGTAAAGAGAGCGCTTGGATAATAACCGACTGGAATATCTTGTACTTGCACCCACCAATTTCCACTACTTTCGTTCTGCCAAGTTGTTCAATGTTTATTTTTGGATCTAAGTTGATAACGGGTCTGAAGATATTTGATCACATCTACTCTCATACCTTTTCAATATAGAAGGTGGCATCTTTTTGGTCTCCATTAAAAGTGGACACCTCTGTGTAACTGCAACCAAGAGAGATGTCTGACGACGTGTGTACAAAACCATCGCAAAGAAGATTGAAACAACCCGAGCTCAAGTATCCGTCCGTCTTGCAGGAAAAAACAATTAAGTGGTTTGATCTTCTTAAGGAAATAAAACTAAACAATAATCGACGTCCTTCCAAGGTATACTCATCACTATGCCATTCATATAAAACATATGGTAGTACTTACTGTCCGGTACGTGAAAAGTCTTGGCTGGTCGTCACCATGTATATATGTTGGGACACCTAATTAAAAACATATTTGAAAATTATATTGTGCCAAAGTTTATAAATTCATTTACACATAAATTTGAATGAATAACTTACATGCCATCCAACTTCAATAGTATTGAGATCTTTGGCTTTACCAGATGCAACCCATATTTGAGACGTACTCATTTCATTTGTTTCAGTAAATGGTTTTCAAAGATTTGTTTTTTCTCATGTTTCAAGAAAATGACCGTCCACCCCAATTATAGCATAATGTAAAAACACATATCTTAATCACCAAATCTATATATTTACACGTACAATTTTTTTTTTTTTGATAATAACAATGATATATATGTGTTTATACATACCTCGGGGACCTTGTTGTTGTTTGATTGTGATGTAGGTGACAGGTTTGGATAATGTAGTTTGCGCAAAAACGTGGGATTGTAATTTTTTTCCTTTTCTCCGAATAGGAATAGTTCCTCCTCGACATGATCCATACTTATGCCAAGTTTGTGCAACTTGAAACATTCCTAAATTACTTGATTTCGTTCCTTTTGGGTAAAAATTGGGTCTCATCTGTTTCATAATAATAAAAATTAAGTAATTTATTAAGAGTCAATATATATATATATATATATATATATATATAATTAGAAAAAGTATGTAAAAATATGTACTATACCTGTATTATATGATTATGAAGCAAGTGATGGTTAAGACTAGGTTGTCTGTAAATATCATAACAATCAATTGTCTCTGTTTTTTCAACCTGGAAAATAGAAATCAAAAAGATAAGTACGTATGAACACATCAAGGATGGTGATATCAAAAGTGTGTAAAAAAAATATTACGTCACCTTAGTCATTTTGATTATTGCGTTGTTTACTATTTTCGTACTCGTTATTCCTTTAACAAATCTATCATTAACAAATACTCCCTCCATCTAACTATTAAGTGACCTATTCGATTTTAGATTTTGTCCCACTAATAAGTGACATATATCACTAAACAATGAGATATTTCTAAATTATCCTTTTAGTTAATTATAAAAAATATAAGAAATATGAATGCTTTTCAATGGTATGAAGTTTGCGAACTTCCGTGGAATAGTTTGAGAGATAAACCATTTCTAAATTTCACTAGTTATTATCTATAAGGGTATAATTGTAAAAAATGCTTAAAAATAATATTTTCCTTGCTTGTTTTAAAAATTATGCAAACTTAAACTAAGTCACTTCATAGTGGGACGGAAGAAGTGTTATCAGTAGGAGAATCCAACACGTGAACTCGGTCATTTTCAACATTATCAAGTGACCAATAAAATATGCGAATTTGATATGACTGATGGAGAAGATTGATCTTTGTATGATCACATCCCTTTATATAATATACATCTGATATCCTTTGCGTATGATTATTTTTAAAAATTACCTTATTCATTTATAAAAATCTATAAAATCATCTCAATATAAATGAAAATGAATATTTGTTATAAATTACTTATCTTATTTGATTGATTTTTATTAAAAATATACTCTCTGTTATAAATGTTAAGATATTGTTAAAATATCTAATTTTATTTATTCTTTTCATAATATTTTGGGGATTTCCTTCAAGTCGTGGGTGGAACTTCACGGCCTTCAAAATCTTTTGAACACAACAGATATTTCTGACACCACATTCAAGTGTATGTGACACTTATCCAAAATCCATACTAAAAGAAAATTCCATTTTAATGGAAAATCTGCCCTTTTAGGATTAGTGTTAACTAATGATTAGTTATAATAATTCTGATTAATGAGTAATGATTAATGATTAGTGATTAAGATAATTTAGTTATATATGTTTGAGTAGATGAAAACTTTTGAGGAAGAAAAAAAAAGTTAGGTTTTTTTTGGAGGGGAAGGGGAAAGTGAGAAAAAGCTTGTATTTTGATTCAATGGATGAGGAGGGTCAATCTTCACCAAAAAAAACTAGGAAAATACACATCAACTACAACAATGATTCCCAAATGGCTTATTTCTTAGATTATGAGAATGGTTTTACACAAACTCAAACTCAAACTCAAGAACAAACTCAAGGTGATGATTTTTATGAGCCAAATCCAGTTGACGAGTACATATATGAGGAACCCAATGCTTCTAATACACAGGTACACTTCTATCTTATGCTCAATCTCACTTCTATAGCTCCAAATTATCAAAAGTTTGGATTTTTGCTTCATGGTTCGGCGAACCAGGATCGGGTTCGGCTGACATCTATCAGCCGAATCAACCAAATGTTGAATGGTTCGGCTCATTGAATGTGGTTACAGCATGTGCCGAACCTATATTTTCCACTTTCAACCCAAATGATGAACGGTTCGGCTCACTGAATATGTTTACAGCATGCGCCGAACCTATAATTTTTAATTCCAACCCTTTTTGCTAGACACTAGTTCGGCTTATATGAAAGTTTCATAGTAAGCCGAACAACATCTTGAACAACCCGGAATAAAAATTATTACAGGTTCGGCTTATATATTCAAAATCTTATAAGCCGAGCATGATCTTGTAATTTTTTGGGTTAAAGTAATGTTATTGGCTCGGCATATATGGAGAACTTCGTATAAGCCGAAACCTCCTAATGTTCAAGGTTCGACACATAATATTGTTATCGTATGAGCCGAACATTAATTTGTTATTTGTTGGGTTAAAATTTTGTTCCATGTTCGGCACATGATGAAAATGTCGAATAAGCCGAAACCTTTAAATGTTCATGGTTCGGCACAAAATATGATATTATATTCATTTTCTAGTATTTAACCTTGTGATATTCTTTATAGATCGCGCTTGCCGGACCTGTAACCATGGAAAATCAACCTGTTCCAGTAGAGATAATTCACGAGGATACCAAGGATCACTTCCAAAATAATTTGGTATGTAAGAACTTTGTGTTTACCTTAATGTTGCAGGAATATTCCGAAGTTTTTCTTACTAATTATTTGTTTTTGAATGAATGTAGAGATGGAAAACTAAACACGAAGCTCTGGCTTGGGCTGAGGCACACACGATGAAGATAAATTGCGTACTAGTTAGGAAAAGCCGAGGGAATCAGTTTGAATTGATTTGTGAGCGAAGTGGAACTGGCGATAGCAAGGCTAAAACGGTTTTTGTATATGTTGGGAAGACCGGGAGAAAGAATAGGACAAAGACGAAGAAAACAAGGTGCCCTTTCAAGATCGTTTTCAACCTCAAGAACAAGAATAAGTCTTTGAACGAAGATGATGAATATTGGGTTATGAATAAAGAAATGGATTATCGTCATAACCACCCACGTCCACGTGATCTTCATGGACATGCAAAAGTAGCGCAACTCAAACCAACGAGATTCTAGAAGTGGATAAAATGACACAAGCATGTTTGCCACCGTCTAGGATTCTTAGTAAGTTGAAGGCGGACGACAAGAATAACAAGTCGACTATGAAAACTATCTACAATGCAAGAAAATAAGATTAGAAGACTCAATTTTCAAGGTAGGATGGTGATGCAACAAGTGATGTGGTTAGGGGTGAAGCATAACTATGCTTGCCAAAAGAATTTGGATGAGTTTGGTCAAGTCACACACCTTTTTATTGCCCACCCGGAATGCGTCCAATTGGCTCTATGCTTCCCACAAGTTCTTATATTGGATTGCACGTATAAGACTAACAAATATGAGATGCCGTTGTTGAACATTGTGGGGCATACGTCGACAAAGGCACCGTTCACCGTGGCTTTTTGTTTCTTGAAAGACGAAAAGAAAGAAAGTTATGTTTGGGGGTTAGAACAATTGAAGTTAATCTTCCCGAAGGGTTCTCTTCCTAAAGTGTTCGTTTCCGATCAAGATTCATCGTTGATGTATGCTATTAACAAGGTATTTCCGGAAGCATTCAACTTTATTTGTACGTTTCATATATGGTGCAATGTTAGGAAAAAATGCCAACCGTTAATTCAACCACTTAAGATGAAAGAATTAGAGATTATTGCTAAACTACCGGTGGAGACACGAGTAAAGAAAAAGAAGGAATTCTTGGAACAATATGAACATATGGAGATGTTGTGGGCTTCTTTCCAAGGCAAATGAGATGCTTTGGTATGGTCAATCACCGAGGATGTTTACGAAGAAAATGTAAAAATGCTTATTAACCATTGGAGGACCGACTACCCTGACGTCATTACTTACTTGCTGAAAGATGTGTTGGGACCTAATAAAGAAAGGTTTGTGTTTTGTTTTACAAATCGACACAAACACTTCGACAACCAAGCCACAAGTACGGTGGAGTCGGCTCATTATCGGTTGAAGAAGAACCTTTTTGGATGTGTTAAAATGTTTGCCACGGTATTTAACGCAATTGATGAATATTTCAAAAGTGATGTTGTTAGAATTAAAGCGGATTTCGAACATAACCTTATGTTCAAAAACAAGATTTTTTGCCAGGTTCGGCGCATAACAGGAATTACAAGATAAGCCGAACATTTCATGATTCATGAAAACAATAATTATTATATCATTCCAAATAGACTTTTCAAATTCATTGAAAATGTTGATTACACACCCGTTACATAATAGCCTAACAATAAATTTCTAGTCGAATTCTTCTAATATCCAAAACGGGTAATGAGAAACCTTCTAAGAATGTAGTAGTGATCTTTGTATTCGAAATTCTTTCCTTTCCATCTTCGTCATTCCTCTAGAGCTCGATCTTCAATCTCAGAGTTTGTTTCACCCTTGAGACGATATAAACTCACAATCCGAACTAAAGCCATAAAGTCTTTGATCGTCTTTTTAATAGTTTCAATTCGGCAAAACAAGGCCGCGTTATCCCGCTTGTGAGGATTACCCGTTTCGGTGCTGAAGGCTTCATGAATTCTAACTAAGTAGTACATACTCGTCAAACCCTTCACTCGTTTTTCTTCACCCTTCTTTGGATAGTATGCTACGTAATTAGTGCAAAGAGACAAATCTTCTTCTAAAGTAAACTCATGAGTTGGGGGTGCCATTTTTTTAGGTATATGCTCTGAAGATACATCCTACTCATGTATGTCTATATATAATACAGGTTTCAACGACTATATATTTCAAACAAGAGTCGTTCATAGATTTTTGAAAAAATATACAGGATCAGGTTCGGCTCATAATAAGGTATAAAATATAAGCCGAATCTGTTTAAATAACGACTAGAATTTCAAATTTTGAAACTCTTAACAGGTTCGGCGCATATTAATTTGGAGATCTAAGCCAAATCATATTAACGTTCATGAATGAAAAGGGTATATTCTGCACAACCTTGTAATGAAGGTCATATCATTAATATTACTAACGAATAAACTGTCATATTTATAGGTTCGACGCAAAACTAATACTATCGAATAAGCCGAACCTATAGGACAATGTTCGACTCATAATAAGGTTATGAACATAAGCCGAATTTGTAAAAGTAACGGCTTGCATTTCAATTTTGCAAACTTCTAACTGGTTCGGCGCATATAAGTTTGCAGATCTAAGCCGAATCATATTAATATTCAAAGAAGTACCTTTTTCATATATTATAGGTTCGGCGCAAAATTAATACTACCGAATAAGCCGAACCATATGATTCGGCGTGTAACTAACAGTACAGGATAAGCCGAATCAGAGTTTTTCATATTCGGCGCATAATTCAAATTACAGGATAAGCCGAACTTTATAATTTCCAGGTAATGAGTAACTAATTAGCTGGTAAGATATTGATTAAAACATGAAATTCAAGGTGTCCATAACACAATCCCAGCACCATTAAAAACAAAGTTCAACGCCTAAAAGGATAGGTGTTTGCAACACCATAAAAGTGTACATAAAAGTTAAGAAAACATTAAAAGGAACATGGAAAAATAAAAGGGAACTTAACCACGACCCATCTTGCTTGTTCCACGACCACCTCTTCTTCCACCTTGGTCTTCATATTCCGACGCATCATTACCGGGTTGGCCGGTAGCACCATCTCCACTTTTACCTTCACCAACTTGTCGAGACCTCTTAGTGGTAGGCCTTTGTGCGGGTTCCTCGGGTCCATGTCCTTTGTTGATGATTGCATCCCACTTGTTGTAGATGTTTTTTTGTTCTTCCACGGTCATTGGTGTTTTGCAACTTAGTTTGGCCTTAATTTTTTTCAACATCTCCCTACCCGCGACAACCTATTTATTCATTTACCAACAACTTATAACCATGAGATTGAAGACCTTTTTGCCATAACTAATATATGAAAATAATATAAAGTGAAGTCATTCTTACCATTATCTTGAAAGCGTTGACTACATCTTCGGAAGTAGACTTTTTGGTGATCTTGATTGCCTTGGCCTTCCCCTTATGAGCTATCTTCTGACTCTCCTTGTTGATAATGAAGGGATGAGAAATTTGGTTATACCAATCCATATAACCCGGATCCTCTTCACATGGATCATCAACTAAAGGTGTTAACTTAGACACATCTAATGTGTGACGGTCTAAGTTATTCCAAAACTCAAGGGTGGGACGAGGATCATACTCTGGTTCCCAAGATGAAGTGGTTCTTTTAGTTCCAGTACCACTCTTTGGTAACAACCTGAATTTCTCATCAAACAAAGGAACCTTTTGGACGCATCCTATTTGACAGAGTACTCGCCGAGGATCGTATATAACATAACCACTGGGATAAAACAATGGCACATGATATATACCTACCGGCATATCCTCATCTTCAACAACTTCATCTTCTTCATCTTCCTTCTCATATGGTTGAAAAACGACATCATCAACACCCAATTTGTCTAACGTCTCTCTCAAACTTTCCACCAACTATTTCTTGTTCATTTTCTTGGAGTCCTTGTACGTGTACCGTGCTGCAGTTGGCTCTGTATCAACATAATCGACGTCCTTCACAAATACTTTGTCCGAGTTCAAAATTGAGAAATGGTCATATATCCACACCTACATCCAAAGAACCACATTAAAAAAATCAAAGGAATTGAAGTGATAGAAACAATTTTTACTTGGAAACATCAAAGTAACATTAAAGTTTGCAAACTCAGAGAACTGTTCGGCTTATATGGATCAAGTATTATAAGCCGAACCATGTAAATAATAAGTTCGGCTTATACGATATTATGTTTATAAGCCGAACCATACTCTGAACTCCCAAAAGTTACCTGGAGCAAAGTGAAGTTTCCTCCGATGTTTGTACTTGTCAACCTAGACGCGGTGGAAAGTTGGTCCAGCAGGTAAGCGAGCGTAGCCGTTCCCCAAGCATACTTGTTACAAGTTACAAGAGTCTTTACCAATTGAAGATAATTAACATTTACCTTATTTCCAGTAAGGTCGGGAAAGATGTCTCTACCAAGAGTGTAAAACAAGTAGGCAGTTCCGGTTTGCTTCACTTTGACGGGATCCATTACCAACGAACCTTCCCTTACTCTCTCCTTTTTGTTCTCAAATACCTTTTTCAAGTTAGTCAGCTTGATCTTCTTATTCTTCTTATTTCTTCCACCGGGTGTGAAAACGGAATCAACATCTCTAACGGACCGAAAACTCCAACTCAGTTTTGTATGCATCCCAACCAAGAAATTCCTCGTACAAATTTTAGAGCTCATCCCAACTCATGTCATAAAAATAAGCTTTCATTTCTACCCCTTGCTTTAAGGCCTGTAATCTTACTAGCCTCATCAGGAGTAATTGCCATCTCTGCAAAAGGTAATTGGAATGTGTAGGTTTCTGGACAGAATCTCTCGGTAAAGGCAGAGGATGACACACTATCATATTCCTTGTGTGCATAATTGATAGTAGGCCATAAAGCACTGGCTTGTACATAAGAAATCACAACAGGAACCTCTTCATCAAAACTCCATTCTGCTGCCCTCTGGTGTCTTAATACTCGGACTGCACGGTTGTGATCAGGAGTCTCGTATATTCTCTTCGCCCAAGATTCGGCATAACCAATCAAAACATTTCCTCCATCTTCCGGAAGACCATGAGGCAAACCATCTGATCGAGGTGTAATTACGTCATCTTCATCAGGAATGTGAAAACTAGTGATCCGTCGATCATCATCATCCTTCTCTTCCTCTGGTTATGCCACCTTCTTACCTTTCCTGTCTTTCTTAGGTTTTTCTTGGGGTTTTGTTTCTTCTTGATGTTCTTCTTGATTAACCTCAACTTCTTCTTGTCTTTCAACTCTTGCTTGTCTTTCCACTCTTGGTTGTTCAGCTTCTTGTTTTAAAATGCCTCCTCTACCTCCCGCTCCCAATCTTTTCCTACCTCCTCCTCGAGGTTCGGGAGTTTTAGAAGTAGAAGGTGTTACCTCCATCTTCTTCCTCTTATTAGCTGTATTAGTCCTGACACAAGTATGAAAGTTATAATTATGCTTCGAACAACAAAGGGATACAAACTATATAAAATATGGATTTGAAATTCCAAAAACTTGTCAACAAATAAGAAGGTTCGGTTTACCCTCAATAACACATATGAGCCGAACCAGGTCTTGAAGTTTTCATTAGCTTACACATAGAATGGTTCGGCTCGTATTTCAAAATAATTATAAGCAGATCCTCAATATTCGACACACAACCTATGCTTTCTAATAAGCCGAACCTATGATTATGAACTCAAACACATATTTGGCGCAACATGATATCAGAGAAATAAGCCGATCCTATACACTTGTAAAATTTATGGAATTTTAACAATGATATTCGACACAAACCTAATACTATCGAATAAGCCGAATCTATACTTATGAATTGAATGATAGGTTCGGCGCAAAATGGTATCATACAAATAAGCCGAACCTACACATGCAGAATTCAAACATGAAAATCAAACAACACTTATTCGGCGCAAAACTAACACAACCATACAAGCTGAACCTAAGCACATGCAAAATTTCTGAAATTCAAACAACAGTTATTCGACGCAAAACTAATACAACCATACAAGCCGAACCTATCATGAAGCAAAATTTCTGAAATTCACAAAACATATTCGGCACAAAACTAACACCCTCGAATAAGCCGATCCTAAAAATATGGCACTGTGTTATTAGGTTCGGCTCACAACTGATTTCAGATTTAAGCCGAACCGTTCATATGCACTTTCAGGGTTCAGTTTCAGGAACAGTTCGGCGCACATCTAATTGTTTTTGTAAAGCCGAACCACACACTGTAACCGCCGCACACACATGTTTTTGACCTAAAAATTCTATCATACCAATCAAAAAAGCATCAAAAACATCAAATACGAGATGGGTTTGTAGAAATAACCTTCTTATTCTCATTAAGGGAGTTGGTTCTTCTTCAATCTCTTCTCCCGGTTGATTTTGAGTTTGTTCTTCCGGTTGATTTTGAGTTTGTTCGTCAATAGGTTGTTCAATTGATCGGTTAGAACGAGATACTTGCTTACACCGAGCCATTATATAGATGAGTTTAATCGTCGATCAAATTTTCACGAATTGACGATCAAATTTCGGCGATGAGGCGATGAAAAAAAGAAGAAGAAAAAGAGTTCGGCTGCTGCTATGGAGAGGAATAAGGAAGAAGTGAAACTGATTTTAGGTTATTGATTATAGGTTATTGTGGTAGGGTTAGGGATGGATTAGTAATTTAAAAGATTTAAGGGCATCTAGGTAATTGAACACCCATATAGGGTACCCCTTATCAGGTCACCCTAGTTAGGACTAGTGTTTGGTATGCCCTAAAACCGCCTTCATAAAATATTTCCTTGAATTTTTTCCAAGCAATTTTTTTCCTAGATACTGTATAATGGAAGATGGTTTAGTAATGCTAATTTTTACAAATTTTTGGTGTGTACCTACTTAAAGTATTTCTAGCCCCTAAAAATTATCCTCTATAGTTCATAGTATTAGCAAAATTACAAAGTTATTGAGTATCATTTATTCATCTTCTAAGCATTTTGCAACATGAGTGGTATCTTGGTTGCACGAGCGAAGCCAAGAATTACAAGAAAGAGGTGCAAAATGTTGTTATGGTTTTTTTTAGGATGCAGAAAAGCACAAATAACCTTAGGGCAACTGCAGTGGTGCAACTAAACCCAAAGATCAAAGAGTAAAAAAAACGACTAAATTTTAGTTTAATTCGTTGTGTGACGCAGTGGTAGAAGACTAAATTTGGTGGAGCGTGCATTATAAGTTCGCCCGATGGTGGAGCGTACATTATAAGTTCGCCCGATACATTTTTTCATTTAATTTAAGAAAAAGGTTATGGCGCGGAGGTATAAAGCCCGCCCGACACAAAACAAATAATGGGGCGGAGTTATAAAGTCCACCCCACCATAAAAAAAAAAACGGGGCGGAGGTATAGTTAACGCCTGGTACTGGGCGTTAACTTTATGCACGCCTGTTGTGGGGCGTTAACTATACGTCCACCTGGTATGGGGCGTTAACTATACGTTCGTTCGACTTTACATTTGGGTTTGGTCTTGGTCCCAGACCAAATATAATCTGGGAATTAATCGATGGTCTGGGATTTAATCGATGGGCGTCCCACTACGTCTCGTTATTTTCCCAAATATTTGGATTTACTCGTCCATTGTGGACGCTCTTATAAACATAAAAGAAAAATATATATACATCTTATTGGAACTAAAATATGCTTTGGAGACAACTAAGCAGGGATATAGCTACACATCCTTATAATTTTTGCTGCTAAGATAAAATAGTAATACTAGTTAGCAAAAATACAAGCTTATAAATTCCAGCTAGGTTCAACTGGTTTCGCATAGCATAATGTATCCGAGCTTGCTTGTTCTCGGTAGTTCATCAGAAGTCAAAATCCAAACACTTTTATTTCCCAAATTAAAAGCTTTTCATCTCGGCAGTTCCCAGCAGCAGCATCTCGGACGGGAGTCAAACTGACAACAGGATCTCCGAAGTGGACACGTAAACTGACTAAAATACCCTCATAATCTTTTCCTTATCCCAATAAGTTTCTTTTCCTTTTCCGAACAAATTTTGGGGATTTCTTTTGTTCGTCGGTGTCTTCTGCTGCTTATATACATAAAATCTCAAATCTCAAGAATCCCCTCCTCGATTTCAATCCCACTTCTCAAGGAGGGCTTCAAGCTTAGATTTTTACTTATTTTCTGGTAAGTCTCTCTAGAATTCAATTTTATGAACCCAGTAGTCTAATCTTATGTAGTTGTAATCTCTGAATTAGGTAATTATCTTGTTTTTTTGGGTTCTGTTTTATGATTTATATTGGTTTACAAGCAATTGGAATACTGGGTTTTAAGTTAATTTATGATCCCTTGTTGTTTAGTTGGTGGGTAGCTGCTGTAGTTGTAGTAGATGATGATCTTGTTCTTGATAATCTAAACCTATGCATGATTCCTTTTGTTTTTAACTTGTAAAGCTATGATCTTTTCGGTGTTTTGGTCATGATTCAGAGTCGTAATAGCTTTCAGACTTGAATTGATCTATAGTTCTATAATCAGTCTAATTAGTCATGTTGTTTGAGCACTTGAGGCGTTGGGTGCTGATTTTAGAAGACCCTAGTTACTATTACCAGCTTTCGAAATCGTTATTGCTGTTCCAGTATCATGAGTGCTTGAAGCTCATGTCTTTTCCGCTTATTCACCAACTCAAAGTCTCTGCAAATTTTGTTTATTGATGTATGTTACCGTCAATCTGTGATTCGGAAGTTTATTGGTTTTGGTTGCTGGCTGTGCTGATTACCACAGTTAAAAATAGATGATATCGATCTTTAGTTAAATGTATCGGATCTCTAGCTATTGAATCCGACAGTTAGCCATTACTATATGTTTGTAGAACAAGCTAACTGGATTGACTGCTATAAATGGATAGATTCATTAGACGAAATAAAAGTTGTTAGATAATCTCGAAAACTGAGAATAGTAGGTTTGGGGGTCTCACAATAAAATTTTTAGAAATAAATGCATCCACTATGCTCAAACAATGCGTTCCTTGTGCTTAATTGATGTTTTCACCATTGTTTTGATTGAGTGATTTGTGAAGTCTATACATGTTACCAAGTGATACGAAAGACCTTATTATGGTTCGTGGCCTTTATAATCTAAATGGCTAAACCCCGTTTTTTGAATTGTGGGTATCTCATGTATAGTTTTGTTGCTTTTATCCCTGTATGACTATATGTACTGGAGTGATGTGTTTGTGAGTATTCAGTGTTATTGTTGCAGTCATGTACTTATATGTCTTAATTTATACATTTGTAGGAAGATAAACCTTTGATGACCTTTCCTTAATGGCGAATTCAAATACCTCTTTAATGATATTATCTTCAGAATCAAGGAGCGTAAACGAATCAGGTTCTATGAATTCAAATATGGGTCCTTCACAGGCATTTATCAACCAGCAGAACATAACTTCTCTGCAAGGGCCAGTTGCTATTCTGTGGGACATTGAGAATTGTCCTGTTCCTAGTGATGTCCGTCCCGAAGATGTAGCTGGCAACATAAGAATGGCATTAAGAGTTCACCCCATTATTCAAGGTGCTGTTACATTGTTTTCTGCGTATGGTGATTTTAATGCCTTTCCAAGGCGCCTTAGAGAAGGTTGTCAGAGAACCGGCGTAAAGCTTGTAGATGTCCCCAATGGAAGGAAAGATGCTGCAGACAAGGCCATCCTAGTTGACATGTTTCTTTTTGCACTTGACAACCCTCCACCATCTTCAATCTTGTTGATCTCCGGGGATGTGGATTTCTCTCCTGCTTTGCACATACTTGGCCAACGCGGTTACACAGTTATCCTTGTAATCCCTGCTGGTGTTGGTGTGTCGTCTGCCTTAAGTAATGCTGGGAGGTATGTTTGGGATTGGCCTAGCGTGGCTCGTGGAGAGGGATTTGTGCCTCCTAAAACCCTATTGGCACGTGGTTCATCCGAAGGTGCTGGATATCTTAGGGGGTGCCAGATAAATGAAAACCCAGACACCCAAAATGATGAAGAAGCGATTGTGTATAGGGGAATAAGACACAGTGAGTATGCAGCTCAAACAAATATCAACCAAATGTACTGCTACTCGAGGAATTCACAATCTTTATCGGAACACACCAATAATCTTAATCTCTACGGTCTTTCCACATCAAGATCAAGAAGTCTCCCATCTGGTTTGAACGATGTTCCAGCGATGCCTGCAAATGTTGAAGACCCGACATTGTGGGTCCAGCCTGGGGACGTAATCGGTCTCAAAGGTCAGTTGGTGGAGTTACTTGAGCTCTCAGGAGGTTGTCTACCCCTAGTTCGTGTTCCTGCAGAGTATAACAAAACTTTTGGCAGGCCCTTGTATGTGGCTGAATATGGTGTTCCCAAACTTGTCAACCTTCTTAAGAAGATGGCTGATGCAATGACGGTAGAAGGGAAAGGCCAAAAGAAGTATGTCTATCTCCGTACAGCCAATGGCGGACATGCAAAGGTAGAAAATGGTAACCCATCAGCTGTTTTTCCAAAGAAAGACAAGAGAGGTAAGGGATGCCAAGAGGAGACCGTGGATATTAACGTATGCACTATCCCAGGATGCTCTTCTGATGAGTTCTCAGATGATGATAAGATTGCTGTTGGTGGACTAACAAGTAACTCAAATGACCGTCTCAAACAGTTTAAACAGGAAATGCAGGAGCTGCTTGTTAGTTGTTCATGTAAAATTCACGTGGAAAGTTTCGAAGAAATGTACAAGCAGCGATACAAGAAGAATTTACATTATCAAAGCTTTGGCGTGAATAATCTCGAGGAGCTGATCAATAAGGTACGGAATGATGTTAATTTATATGAAGAACAAGAAAGCAAAAGAAAATTTGTGGTCCCCAACTTTGCAAGTGGCTAAACTAGCCTGTGTTGCGTTTTCAGACATTGTAAAGGTTGTGCGTAACTTATGTCTGCCCATGTAAGCAATATCAGCCTATCTGTTTTATTTATGTTACAGAGCTGAGCCCCTAAGGGTCTTTAGAAAACTTTCGTTTTAGTTGTCTTTACAAAGCTGAGCCTGTAAGGTTTTTTAGAGAACGCCAGCTTTTTTTTCTTCTTCCCTTAATATCAATTTGTATTACAGTTTCGTTGCTCTTTGTAGTGTAAGAAGATAAATGTCAGGGTTTTCATGAGTAGGAATTTGGAATCCCTGTGATTAACTGATCAGCTATTTTTGTAAATTATTAACCGGAGTCATTCGCCGATCCGAAAGTGATATCCACTGTTGTGACAATATTTCGATTGTTAATGGACGTTTTGTGCAAAATTGTGCTACGCTACAGGGTAAGCTCACCAGACAGACCATTCAAGAATTTTGCGTGTTTAACTTGTATTAGAGATAATTAACTAGTACTAGTTTTATGCATTAGCTTTCCTAATTTTGTGTTGGTAACTGTGTATACAGTAAAAACTCCATATATATTAAAAAAATAAATCATAGTTCCAACTTGGGCCAGTTATAGATATCTCCAGATCATGTTATATCGAAATTTAAGATGAAATAAAATAGGTATCTATAGTTTGAGCAAAGGATGTAACTTTCTGGATTGTTATCGCATCTTTTTATTTGAAAAGTCATTAATAAGTACACCTTTTTGTTGAACCCAACACATTTCCGACTTGTCGAGCATGTTTAAAGCTTCTTGGCATGTAATTTTCGGTATCTCACTACTATCATCATCAGGATTATCTCCCTCCGCTTCTTGTCTAATTCCATCGCTGATTAAGTATATCTTACGTTTTGGATGATTAAGGAAGACTATATCTATTATTACATGCCCCCTTGTGACACAATCTCGCCCTCCCGCCCGCTTCGGCTCCCCTTGGCAAGGTTACTCATGGGGCTCGCGGGTAGACTAACACCGCAACCTGTTCAATTAATGTAGTAGTATGTGGTTGGAGCCTAGTTTGTAAGGCTTCCAACTAGTTTCATGTAATAATCCTTATCCATGAATGGAAAAAAAATTAAAAAAATAATTACATAATTTGAATTATCATTTTTTTGTTATACCTCTTTATATGAATAAATTCCATATATTAATAATTTTGTGAAGTCCCAAATATATCAATATTGTATGGAATTTTTACTGTATTTAGTTTAAAACAGAATTATTATTATATAATAAATATAAATACATATCTCCGTTACTACCCTTAGCCTAAGGGGAGATCATTATAATAGTGGGCCTCTTGGAACTTAAGGCAGTGAATCACGTCCCCAATTAATTATCATCCGTTTTCATTTGTATCAAATCCCACAGTTAGCAACCATATTCAATTTAGAGCTTTATTTATTTTACAGTAATTCTACACAAACCGAAGTTTTTCACTTCAATTTGTCCCGAGATGGAATCGACGGTTAACACCCAGCGCTCTATGCATTGGAATTAGTAAGGGTTAGAAATGGGGGCCGTTGTTTGTTTTAGTCGGTGCAAATCTCGATGAAAAACTGAAGTGAATCTAGACTTTTCTTTTATTTTATTCGTTCACTCAATCTCTCTTAATGTTTCTCCATTTGCTAGCAATGCTTTCACGCCTTCGTGGACTTAGTCATTCATATTAATTTCTTTTTGCTACATAGCCACATTATGCCGCGTGTAGGACGTAGTCAGATCACTCAGACTGTCAAGTCTAAAAAGAGAGCAAAATTTTTAATGAAGGATTGAAGGTATGACACAGCAGTGATGAAAGTACATCGTGTCAGATACTCGGATGAAGGGCGATTAACAATGTTATCTGCAAAAAGGTGTAGTACGATACCCTAAAAGATGGAACAACACGATGAATGGACAAGGCGAGATAACTCGTAGAGAAGACTCGAACGATGCACCTCTAAGGAGAATAATAGAAGACCAGTCCAAGTAAAGACAAGGTACGACAGCGTCACTAGCCGAGCCATATCGGGTTGCACTTTCACGAGTCCAGTCTGTCTATAAATACTAGTCCATGTAGAAGGAAAATGGATATGTAATGTTATATGGTCTTTTTATAAAGAATTCTAGAGAGAAATTTAGAGAAAGAAAAGGTAAAGAGTCTAAGAGATATTTGTAATTCATTTAAGTACGAGACATTTAATAAGAAAGAGATAGTTTTCTTCACCGTGGATGTAGGTCCACAAGGCCGGGCCCTTTATATGCTTGTGTTCATCTTTATTTTCAAGTTATATTCTTCTTGTTTATCTTCGAAGCTTGTTTGTAAGTAATTTTGTATCCATTAGATCTACTTGGGTGTAGTCATCAGAAAAGATGCAATTATATTTTGGTGCTAGAAACATGGACCTGTGTAGATTTTGTCTACCTCCCTTGAAAATTCTTCAAAGTTATTTTCAAAATCTCCCAGAGTAAGTTGTTTCTGGCATTTCTTTTCTTAGAATACATGTTTTCTATGGTCTGTTCACCAATTTCCTAAAGAGGCTCAGGAGAGAAGATGGTTAGAACATCAGAGAAGCTAAGAAAACTTCTTGTAAAAGTTCAAAAAACCTCCTCCATGAACGAGGTGGGAATAAATTTGAGCAAAGTAAGCTTCGTAGAGAGAAAATACGCTATGGCAGTTGAAAAAACTCAAAGAAAGAGAAGTTTTAAAGTGTTCTTCATCTTCTTCTTAGAATTTCAAATCTAAGAAAAAAGGAGTGGTTAAAGGAGTACACAATCATTCATCAAACTCAAGTTTGTGAAAATAAAAAATTCAAGGCATTGAGAAACTCTTCCAAACATGGAAAAATCATCATAATTTGGTTTTTACCAATTAAAGGTATGACGTGATGGAGGAGGTAGTTTACTCGAAAAGAGAGAAGAAGCAAAACACCTTTTCCTGACATTAAAACTTTATCCAACTTGGGAATGTTTTAACATCATCACATGTCCACAAAAATTACTTAAAAGTCTTTTTGAACTAAAAACTGCACATTCTGAACTATGACTTAGTAATTGCACATGACCTGCAAATTTAGGGTCCCACTTTTTTGAAAAAAAAAAGACAAGTTAAGCGTTATTGTATATCTCGCAGGTGATGGTGACGAGATGATGCTCGTACGAGCCAAGGAGACACTAGTGGTGTGCCACACAAAGGACTTGACGCGATGAAGCCCGTATAAACTCAGCTCAATGGTGTTCTCCCAGATAACTCTGACTCAGACGAAGAGGAAAATCCCTTCGAAGGACAAGATGACATACATATGATTCATCCAAGAGGGCTATCAAACCAGGTGACAAACACCGCGTCCAAGAAGGACGATTCCTCTAGCCTTTGATAACAATACTGCTGCCCTTGCAACCATCATGAAAGCACACAAGTATGCATCGTATTCTCGGACTGCAATTAAATCAGATGACCAACAAAATGCACATCAAAAGAACCATTAATATGTACAAAATTACTATAAATCAGATTGCACATTGATAGGTAAATATAGGATATGTAAAAGAACCATTATTGCACAATAACCATTCAGATCTAGGTGCAGATTATAATCAGTCATGCCAATGAAGGAAACGTTGTAATCAAGAACATATGTGTGAAGTATGACACTAACAAGAAATAACATAGAATAGTTGAAAGGAATATCAGTCTAGGATGAAATTAAGGGACTAACATTTTCGATGAACATGAACTGTATATATATGCATAGCGAATTGGGAGTTTACAGGTGCAAATGGTTGGATATATGAAATATTTGAAACTTATCTCAATGCAAAACGCATAAAAATGGTAAAATAGTATATATATACACGCACAATGAACCAGATTGAGAACAGTTGAATATAAATGAACCAGGTACGTAGTGTGTCTCTTGTTATGCGCTATTTTAAATATTATATAATTTCGAATTATTGCAAAGTTTCATCTATGTGCAGGTTTAAGTAGCGAAGACCCATAATGCTTGGTGAATAGCATTTACTCTTGTTTTTATTTTTTAGAATGTGAAGTAGGTACGTTTTATGATAAAGCTTACATATTTTTTGTACTTTTGTATGTTATAACGTTAGATTCAGCTTCTTCCATTGCCCCTCATATTTTACTTTTTTCATTTATTCTTAGAAGTCGGTTTATTTTCTAAATAGAAACTTATTAGACAAGTAGCTTTTGCATACTGAGGACTGAGCTAGGTTAGTTTGAAAAGGTTCCTTCATATTGGCTTCTGCGTGTACTATTTGTAAATATTCGTTCATTTTATAGGGAGCCTTGAGAATGAGATTCAGTAAAACATGTTTTCTTAATTTTCTCAGTAAAAGTATTTTAGGATACTAAATGAGGTTTTTGTACAGGTAAGGGAAGATAATGTTGCATCCCCTCGGGAAAACTTCGCTGCTACAATTATAAATAATATGGTCACGGAGGACAAACAATATTGTGCTAAGGCGTTAGAGTTAGAGTTGCAAACATATGCAGTCAAGAGGTGCATGCATATTGAGATTGGTGGGCACAAGAAGAGAAAAGGAACTTCACTTTTTAGAAGTTGGAATTCGTGTACTTCTTGTTCTTTTTTTCCATTCTAAATGGTACTATTCTTACGTATTTTGTTTTCCATTTTAGAAACAAGTTACATACAACAATTTTGATTTTTTTGCAATAACTAATTCTGAATATACAAGTAATTGGTTTGTTTAAACTTCTTAAAAAGATAATAAGGATGGTTTTTGAAGTGTGTTTTGATATTTTGATCAAGAAGAGAGTTTCTTAAAAGCAAGTTAATTACATAGAAAGAATTTGCGTAGTTATAGACATTCTTAAAAACAATGTCTGCAACTCTCAACTTTTTTGCGCTTCAGTAACTTTGTATCTATGTTTCAATATTAAAGTTAAGAGTTATGAAGGTGAATGTATGTTTTGATTTTCTATTTCTATTTTTCTGAGTTTAGAAGGAAGATCAGCTTCTTTTGCTAGCAGACTAGCTGGCTCGTTGAGAAATTTTCCTAGTGCACATACTTTGATGTAGTCTTTAATCTCTATTGGTCAAGGAATATTGTTAATGTTGTCTGTACTCCTGATAGATACACCTCTAATATACACCTTTCAAATATACACATGATAAGAGAATACTTTATTTTTTTTTATTGATGGTGATTTTCCATTATCTTCAAAGTTTTTTTCGTTAGTCCATCTCATTGATCAATAATATTTCCCTTTTGTATGCTCCATTCATCAGTCCAAAGACTTAAACTCCATCTGCTACTTTGCTCATCATAGTAGCAAAAGCCGATCACAAGAAATACGAATTCAAGAAAGTAATTCATCAGTTCAAATCACAGAAAGTAATTCTAGATGGTCCATCTGTTACTTTGAACTTATTTTGTTTACTCCATTTACCTTTTCTATTCGTGTACTTTCTTAAACCTAGAACACTCGATAAAAGCTCTATCTATTAAATACGAATCCATTTTTTTTTATCTTTCCTTAATTAAGATATGGCCCGGCTAATCTTTTGAGCCGTATAGGGATACAAGCTAATAACAAGTGCCACATCACCATCAATATGGACCATTAGATATATCTAGCGTAACGGCTAGGATGATTTGTTGTTTTCCTTTGTCAAACCATTTTGTTCACCGATCTTCTCCGAAAAAATTACTTGTTACCCAAATTTTATTAGATCCACTATGATTGTAACAAATTCACAATTTATTACCCAACAAACAACCATGTTCTCCATACTCAAAATCAAAACCAAAAACTATACCACGTCAGTGAAGTTGAAAAAATTAAAGCCAATAGTTATCATCTTTTAGGAAATTCCATCAGTTATGTCGAATTCCATAAATTACATTAGCAAAGAAATGAAATTGAAATATATCTTCACTGCAAACTTAGTGTTGAATGGACCATTCTGCTATTAATTTCTTCAATTACCATCAAACAAGGAGATAAAAAAATCTATAAACTAAACATTACCATTTACAAAAATAAAAAAAAAAAGTAAAAGTAAAAGAGTTTGGGAGGAAGAGAAAATCAAGCAACAACAATAAAGGGGGGGGGGGAATAATAAAGAGAGGGGATAGTTATGCAAATAAGTCAATTAATCGACCTAAATTCCCTATTATTTTTCCACTTGTTGAACATGCATGTTTGGTCACGGTGTGATCATGTACACTAACATGTGAACTAACTAACGTACTCCAACTTTAGATATTTTGTTAACCATCGATCGAAGCACGTGCATATATATATTCTTGTATAAAATAAGAAAACACATGTTAATCCTATATTAAATTTAATAACTGAAACTTATCTTATGCAAAATACATAAAAATGTGACTCAAAAAATGTTTATAAACCCAGTAACTCTTGGAAAGAAACGAACTATATTATAGTGCACCATCAATCAAATTGGAAAATAACCTAAAGCATGATGTCCTTAATTGTATTTTCAGGGATAAGTACCCCTTAGATGCAAACGTCCCTTATGATGGTAATGAATTTATCGATATTTTTTGTCATGTTGGCCTTGAAATTGCCATATGGTTTATTTATGTGAAATCTAATGTATTTTATCAATTTCTAATCCCCTTTCCTCGCTAATCTAAACACTAAAAATTTTCATTTTTTGATCATGTTTCTCATATTTAAGGTGAAGGATATGGGACACTTATAATGACCATGATCCTAAGATGTCCTGCAACTTTAAATTTCTCGGACACTCGGAGTTTCTAATGCGAACACGATGACAGTACCAATAAGTTCTACAAATATAAAGACGAATATGGAGACGAAAAGAGAGACCAAAAGATTTTAAAAACTCGGGAAGAAGTGTGTCATGGCCATAGCTAGTTACACCGAATGAGGCATCAAACTACACGAATTGATGTCTGCTAAAGTGAAACCAAAATCTTCGTCCTCAGAAATTGAGGACATTGATTTTGATTGTATGGAGGCTATCCTAAAGAATATTTCCGAAAAATGTCTCTCTAGAACCCTTATTACATGTCTCGACAATGTAAATGGCACTCATGTTCCTCAGATTTTTGTTTGTGATAGTCTAGACAAAACAATAACATACTGCTATAATTATGCTTTGCCGGTACGTGCTATGATTCTAATGAAGAATTTCTTTTTCATAAATATAATGATGGTAATCTCGCAAAGCAAAATGCAAATACAATTGAGAGGGATTTCTTGTGTTTAGCCTTCGGAACGGATAAAACCGATCAAATAGGAAGGCGCATGGTGGATGATGCACATGTGGGAGGTTTCAGTAAATGTAATTTTTTTTTATTTTACTTGCATTAATTTGATATACAATTAAATTCCCAATTGTAGCAGCTTATGTGACATGGAGGAAGAGAAAGTTCTGAGATTTAGGAAGGATTGAGAATAATTTCCCTTTCAATAAAGTTGCTCGTCTCCTACTGAAAGACATTTAAAATGCCTTATGAAGCATGGTGGGGTGTCAGAGGGCTTGTGTGAGATTTCAACCACACCAACAACGGAATATCGTATAAGAAGCATTTTCAAAACAACATTTTTGTTGAATCAGTTCTAGATGTATACTGAAAGCTACCACCATTTTCTGGTCCATCACTGACACATCAGACGCGAAATGATCTTACATATTTAGTCCAGTTATGGAGGATGAAAAGGTTGGCTTATTTCAGAGGTTAGGGTTAATCAGATTCGACTTATCTATATTTAATTCACTCGGATAATATATATTCAAATTTCGAGTGCCATATCAGAAATATTTTTCTGAAAGTCAAGTTCATAATATAACTTATTCATCGAAAGCAATTCATTTTCAAAAGCCTTATAGTCTTCTTCTGTTATGTTTCTATCCATAATCGTACAATAAGAAACTCCATTCACAAGACCATTTGGATCCTTTGAGTGCTTCAATAGAAGCTGTTGAGAAGATTATATAATGAGTTTAGATAAGAGAATATCCTCACTAGAAGGGAGCATTGAAGAAGAATAATCATAATAACAATATTTTATGGCTCTAATACCAAATTTTTTTTTTTTTGAAAAGCTTATATAATGTGGAAGATGAAGAAATTCAAATCTCTAAAATCAAAATCCTTATGTTGAAAAGAAACCAAGGTAGGAGACGGGGATATATGTATGGTAACACTCATGTTTTAGGGGGCTATAGTTATGCCATGACTTCTCTTGATGATCTTAATGTGATTAACTCATGAAATCTTTGGTTTTATGAATCTATTTGGAAGTAAATTTAAACTCTATTAACAACTCAGACAAAAAAAGATTACATTCCAATTCTTTTATGTAAATTATTTTGTTCTTGTACTGGTCCCGATTTGGGCCAGTTATATTGAGAATATACTTTATATTAGAATAATTCATAATCTTTCCAGTCCCGTCTTAAGGAACCTACCTCCGTATAAGAATAAATGACATTATAATATAAATATTTAGGCATTATCATACATCAACATTTAAGATAAAAAGATTCTTGTGACAATCTTACAAGATTATTTTGCTTCAAAGTGAATTCATTGCTTTTTTGTGCACAACTTAATACAAATATCTTTCACTTATACGATTTTATTTGTCAATTTTACGTGTTAAAGTTGAGTTTACATTTACCTAGATACAATTTTGTGTTTACATGTGTATTTTCACAAGTACATGTATGAAAATTGTTACAAGCTTGGTAACCTCCATAAGAATAACCCTTATACAAGAATATTATTTTGCGGTCCTTAGGATATTCTTATACAGAGTTTTAACTGTACAAACTAGCATAAACATTAACTAGTAAATCAAACTAATCCTTTTCCTCATCCTAGTTTTCAACAATGTTGAAGTATCGCAATTCATAATCATCACGGACTTTGCTAAATGTAATGACTCTCATCTAGTCCCTGAACCATGGAACTTGGAGAATCTTTCATCAATTTGGATACACTAGTATTCAGGTTACTCACAGAACTTGTTACATTCTCATTGTTCTTGATCATTTTATCTTCTCTTTCCCTCTCCAAAATTTTTAAATGGTATTCTAAAACCTTGATGAAGTATCCAACCCTATGAAGCAAACCCAAACAAATCTCAACCAGTTTATGATGCTTTTCGAAGTTAGCAAAAATACCATCCAATACACCATGGGTTTCTGTGATGAGAAGGAAGTGGTATATGGTCAGAGTCAGGAAAAACTTTTTGAGATAATTCTTAGAGAGACATGATACCAGTTTTAGATTTGATACTCGTGTCGTGGATTGTTGAACAAGTGTCTTTTTCCTTTTTGGTACTAAAAAATTTCAACAATTGATGTTCTGTGTTGCTAATACCTATCCGTACATTTCGTTTGTATTGTGCAAATGCTATATGTGCATCACCCATGTTTACTTTCTAAAAAAATGGCTTCAATTATTATCATTATTATTTTTTGACACATTCCGCGAGAAAAAAATCCCAGAAGGCTTCAAAGTTCCCCAAAGTTTCCCATGGGTAACTCTCATGGGAAGGATATTATTATTATTATTATTATTAAAAATTTGGATCAAAATTATAGGGGATGGTAGGTAACCTAGCAACAAGCTGGGGACTAATACCTTTTTGAATAACAATTCCTAGCCTATGAAAGAGCGAATTTCCTATCTTAAAATTTGCATCATGTCTTGCCATGAAATTCATCAATCGCTTCAGGAAGTTTATTGTATCAGCTCAGAGCTCACCAAACGTAGAAAAAGGCTAAAACTCCAAAACCATATCCAAGAGAGGTGCATTTATCCAAATATTTATGGTTTTTGCGAGTGATAGCATCAGAGTTATCCCGACCCGGTACGAAGTTGCGAACTCTGACATTTGTGAATGGAGAAACGCCTGTGACGTCCATGCACACATCCTTCCCATTATCCCAATTGTAAACCATGATATCCGCTGGTCTAAGATCTTTCCCATCATTATTAATAAGCCCCAAGGAAACTTCTTTCCTAGCTGTCACACCTGCTTTGTAACACATATCAGACACAACATCTTTGACAAAATCATGACGATATTTAAGCCCAACCTCACTAGAACAATGGATAGCATGATCTCCAAAGACATCCATGGGTTTGCCACAACAAGTGCACTTGCTATCTTCTTCAAATAAAGGGATACCCAAGCGATATTCCAAGACCGAGCTGAAGTGTCTTGAACCGACTGATTGGTTAAGCCCGGGTATTGGGATAGCTTTGAGAAAATCCATTGCATGGTCAGCTCTATTGCATTGCCAGATGGTAGATTCACGCGCAGATAAGGAGAAACAGGAGGGTACCTTTTCTTTGACAACACCAAAATAAATAACTTCCAGGGACTTCATGAAATGTGGGGCAGCATTGTTGATGTTGAAATCAGATAAGAAGAGACTGCATGCTTGACCGAAGCCATTTAGCGCTTGCTGAAAACCAAGAGACGGGTCGGCTATTGCTGGAAGATTCAGGATTGAGCTCTGTAACTGTTGAGTCTGATCCTGGGAAGCGAGGTAGCAAGATGTCATAGTATCTCTCATGGTAAGTACACCCAAGCCACCATCCTTGATGGGAAGAGTGGAAAGTCGTTGTTGAACCTTACCAAAGCCTGCACCGTCTCCCACAACCAATCGTCGTAGGTACTGCATTAAATACTCATCAAAACGAGAGGCAGCAACCTGAACCGCCTTGGGGCATGTAGTGCGAAGAGAAAAGTATAACCTAGAGACCCCATTGCAACTGCGTAAAAGCAACAACCCACTCTAGGGATCATTCAACACATGAATCTTGTTCATGATCTGTATGGTTTTTTCCACTCTACTCAAAACAACTCCATTGCAAAACTCCAAATCCAAGCTGACAGGGCCACCTAGAAGTTTGACACCACCCACCGGATTACCAATGTTGGTAGGAAAGGCAGTATCAACATCTTTTCTCGGGTCATAAGACGGCCAAAAAAGTTCTATCTTCGAGATATTCAAATGCAAACCGTGGCGTGGACCATCTTCTTGTAGAATTTTCAGCGCCTTAGACACTTCCAAAGTATCTCCCGCAATGGTTCCATCATCTAAGTACCAAGCATGAAAATCCAAGGTACATGTGGCTGCAATCTTCAGGGCCAGAGGGTGGATCACTAAAGAAAATAAGAGGGGACCGAGGGGATTCCCCTGTTGAACACCCAAGGCCGAAGAAAGAACATGCTCGCGGTAATATAGCCTGGCTGGTTTCGTGTAACAAAACTCAACCCAGTAAGAGATACTGAGATAGTGAGCCTAACTTCTTTAAGGATAGTAGACCTATCAACAAGGTTAAAAGCATTCGAAAAATCTATCATCAACATAGACTTAGTGTTATCCTCCCATTTCATCTCCAGCAACCTGTTTGCAGCGTGTAAAATCCCCTCCCCCCCCCACAAGGAATGCCAACACCATACTGATATGAACCTAAATAAGAGTTCATTTCCTTGCTAACTGAGGTGCCAGCTAATTTCGAGCAAAGTCTGCGCCATATGGTACCTACTGCAATTGGTCCCAGACCTCCGCCCGGTTTGAGAAGGGGAGTTAGGGGAGCACTAGCTAAAAATTCCCCAAGAATAGGGGGCACTTACCCGCAAGCCACAAATTCACCACCCCGGCAATAGACAACAACAAATCCTCGGCAACAGTAGCGCCAACACCACTCATGGCGTCTAAAATATGTTGAGAACGTAGACCATCTCTCCCACAAGCCGTACCTTTAGGAAAACTTTTGAGAGCCGAAAGAATATCCTTGGCCCCAACAACCAAGGTCGGGGCTGTGAAATCTTCCGTTGGGATAGTAGGAGGCCGAGCCGAAGGATGTTATTATTATTATTATTATAAGACTGCCACTCGGGGCTAAAATAGAACGACCAAATGGTGTCATTTACATGAATGGTTGGTAGACGGGAAACTATTTGTGCTCCGACTCCTTTCTGGATAGCCAAGCCTATCCTGTGAAATAAAGAACCGCATATTTTATTGTTAGGGTCGTAATTAGTTAAGCAGTTCTTTAATCTCTTCAAAAAAATAATCAATTCATCTCCAAGTTCTCACAAGGTGGTAAAATCCAGTACTCCGAAAGCGTATCCGTTGGCTTTACAATTCTCAGAATATTTGCGTTGTTTGCGGGTCACTGCAGTTAAAATTGCTTGACCTGGTGTGAAACCACGAACTCCAGGACCGGAAAATGGAGAGACTCCTGTGACGTCGAAACATGTGTCGATTCCGTTCTCCCAATTATACACGAGGATATCTGCCAGTTTCAAAGCGGTTGTTCCATGTAGGATGCCTAAAGATGCTTATTATTATTATTATTATTATTATTATTATTATTTTATGTATTTTATGTATATGCTTCAAAAAAAAATAAAAAATAAAAAAACTTTCCATAAGAATAACTATAGGGGTTGCCCTTAGTGATTATTCCAGTGCCTTTTAGAAAAAGAGAAACTTTTGGAAATTTTATTTCCACTCCCCTCCCTCTCTCTCTTAATTCTCAACTTAACACTCAAGAAAAATCCTTTGAATTCTTTTCTTGTGTGAGAGAAAAACAAAAGATAAAAGAAAATTCTTGTGCTGATTTTTGTTTCTGATTCTTCAATTAATCTCGAAGGTACATACATATCTATGAAATTTCCGTTTGATTTCTGTTATTTACTTTAACGATTCTGAGCATTGGAATGTTTCTGTAAAACCTAGTTTTGTTGATTTTGGTTCGTTTTTCCTATGTTTAATATGGATTTTCACTTTGGTTTAAAATCTAATTTATTATAGTCACTTGTGAAATTGTTTGTAGTTGAAAATTTGGGTGTGGTGAGCTTATTATTGTTTTGCAATTTGGGGATTTATTTATGTTCTTACAGAAAAATTTAATCTAGCATTTGTCTATCACACTTAATCAATGCTTTTAAGTATGTGATTATGTGAATGGGGTGTCACTTGCTTCCGCCTTGCGTTGTTTAATGTGTGTTGCAATGTTTGTTCTATTAAGTTTAACAGGGGGGTTAACTGTGGGAGGTTTTGAGATATTATAGTGTGATTGCCGTTCTAGGGATTTTAAGAGAGAGAGTTTTTATAAGATGTTTTGTTGATATATGCTTCTTCAATTGATCTTGATTACCAAAAGTGAACATATCCATGAACTTTGGTTTGGCTTATGTTATTTACTTGAACTTGAGTAATTTGGGATTCAAAAGTTTCCTGTCTAGTTTTGTTGATTGGGAAATTTACATAAATAGGCCTGTGTTTTTTTTATGGTTTGCAAAACTAGGCCTGTTCTTTTTATTTATTGCAAAATTAGGCAAGTTTTGACCAAAAGTGATGGATGGAAAGTTAGCACCGTTAGATGTAACTAAAAAGACATAAAAGTCCTTTGAATCGGTCATTGTGATCAACCATATGTGTGTTGACTCTGTATACGTCACCAGATAGTGCGTACGTGGCACCGCTTGCGTGGCACTGCTTACGTGACACTCTTATCTTCTTCTCCATAAATGAACATCTCCACAACCACATATATCTTCTTCTCTTCGTTTTCATATATGAAAAAATGGGTGGTGGTATGAATGATAAAGCAAGTACTTCAAGTAGTATTATAGTGTGTTTAATGTGTGAAATGGAAGAAGATCATGAAACAAAGGCATGTCCATGGGTTTATTCAAGGTGCAAACATGTACCTTGTAATGGAGTAAGAGCTTTGTTGAGGTCTAAAACAGATGTAAGTAATGGAAAGTTGTTCTTGAAATGTTTGAATCCTACCTGCAACTACTTTGAGTGGTTTTCTCAATCTTCTTCCCATTCTTCAGCACTTCCAATCAAGCTTCCATCAACTCATGGTTGTATTTCCTGTGGAGAAGACAGTCACAGTGTTACAAACTGTCCATTGAAGCTTCAAAAATTCTTTAAAGACAACTGCAACTCTCAATTAGAACTGAAGATATGCAAAAATCAACATAATTTCAACATAGCATACCTTGTGTGCAAGAAAAAATCCTGTGATGCATTCAGATGGGCTTCAGATGCTCTTGTCATTGAAAGCAAAGAAACAATTAAGGGTAAAATGTATGAAATATGCAAGGAATTTAAGAAAAATATGAAAATGTGGCATGCAACAATTTTATAATGAATTTACTTTAATTTTAGAACTTGCATTGTCTTACAAAAGCATCCATTCATCCATTCACAAAAGATAACCAAATTGAAACACAAAATCAACCATATTATTCAGATCCAGTCACAAAACAAAACAAAAAAGAGACTAACACAAACATATAATCAGATTTTCATGTACTTCTTTGGTTTCTTCTTTCCCTTTGGATGTGAAACTGTGAAGGTGACTTTGTTGTTGACAGATCCAACATGTTTGTTAGTCTGACTGAAAGCAGGTTGAGAAGAAGCCTTTCTCTTACTCCCTTGGTCTGATTTTGCAGCACCTTGTTTAGAAGATTCACCAACACATGTTTTCGAACTGTTGTTGTTCTTTATTCCATCCTTAGCAGTAGTAGATGCACCTGCAGAAGCACTAACAACTGGTTTCTTTCTTTTATACTTCCTTTTTGATGGTTCAGGTACATAAGTAAGATGATGTTGAGCCATCAACACATGTTCTAGGATTGTTTCCCTTTGGATTCTTTCCAACCTCTCCACTAGCACAAGTTACTGCATAGTGACCATAAACTCCACACTTCTTACACTTTCTCATTTTCTTCACACTTCCAGCTTCATCATAAGAAGGAATCATCTTCTTCCTTGTCCTTCCAGATTTTATTATGATAACAAGAGGATTAATGAACTCTACCAATATATTCTCCACAAATAAAGAAAGAAATAAAGAGAAGATATTGATTAATATATGAAACCCTTAAAGGTTGTGTACTATATAAAGCATGTATGAAACCCTAAAAGAATCTTTGTTAATATTAAATATTTATTGCATAATAATCAATATCTTTATTTTTAATAAAACTAATGCTCTTACCCAGTCAATTTCAGCTGACAGTGGTTCAAACTCTGGAGCATATGTCTTTTTGTAATATTCCACACTGTACACAAGGTCACATTAGCTACAACATGAAATCAGACAAGCAGATCCACAAATTATCATTTTACAAGATTGAGCAAGGAAAAATAAAGGGAACATAACAAATCAAAACATAGGAATGAAACTTTGGAATGAAAAGAGAGTGTGACTTACTCAACCCAGTTTGGTCTCAAAGGTGTTAAAGCACATACATCATGTTGACAGGGAAATCCCCTCAGCTGTCACTGCAAACAACTACATGTCTTTTTGGGAAGATCCACAATAAACACAGCATCATGAATACTCCTGACCTCATACACCTTTTCCCTTACAACTCCAATTAATTCAAATAGATGATTTAAGTCCTACATCTTTTTAATCAGCTTCATTTCCTTTGGAACTATCTGACCATCCTGCCACTTTTCACATTCATTCCTCCTCTTGAAGAAAAGACCCATCACCAGTTTAGCATACATTTGTCCAAGTGTAATGATAGGCTTATCCCTGAAGGGCTTGTCCATTTTGTTGAAAGATTCTAAGAAATTATTGTTAATGTGCTCACACTTGCTATCATTTGAGAAATGAGACCTAGACCAGCATTCAGGTTTTTGATCTAGGAGATACAGTGCAACTTTTTCATCCTCAGCAAACAATTTATCCATGTGTTGCTAAAAACAAACATAAATAGTATCAAACTCATGTTTGTAATAATTTTAATTGCAATTACATTATATTGTTTTGAGAAATGAGCATACCTGATAATGTCTCATCTTGTAACATTTGGCAGCATTCTAGAAATGAGTTTGTAAGCTGAATGACTTGAAATTCTTCATCAAATGTCTACCAAGTAGCCAAGTAATAGTTATTCATTGAACTGATATTATTAGGAAATATTAAAAAAGGAAATAGTTCAACAATAGTATAACATAACCTGGAACATAATCTATGCTTATCCAAGCAGAAGTATCTGTCACAAGCTTCACTAATCCCCTTCTGCTTGTCTGATATAATGGTGAAATGCAAGTCTTCACCCAGTATAGCTTTCAAGTCTCTGAGAAATATCTTCCAGTTCTCAATTGTTTCATTCCTACACACCATTATACCAAGAGGAACTAAACCATTCTGACCAACTAGACCTGTTGCAACCATTAACACACCACCATACTTCCCATACAAATGGCAAGCATCCAATCCAATGATTTTCCTACATCCAGCCAAAAATCCTTTGATAGCAGGCTTGAAGCAGAGTGTCATTGACAAGAATGTGTAGTCTGTGCTTCCATATGTTAGCTACACTGCCAGGCATTTTTTCCTGCAATTACAACAAAGTAATGTTAATTCTATATAATTTGTAATATTTAGTCATGTTGATCTAACTAAAGACAAACGTTAACAAATAAACAATAAAATAATGTTACCTTCACCATTTCACAGAATGCAGGAATTTTCTTGTACTGCTCCTCATAGCTGCCATAAAGATTCTGCAATAGAATATCTCTTGCTCTCCAGGCTGTATGGTACTTAATGTTCACCTTCATTGTTTTGTTGAACTCATCTTCCAATGACTCAGGATCAGGGATGTTGTTATTATTGCCAAGAGTCTCCAACTTTTCCATGTACCAATCAGCTACAAATGCTGGATTTGCACATTTGTTCCCCCCTTTAACATTTCCATTGCATGTGTGCTTTAAATTCCAACTTCTCAGAGTAAATGTAATTCCTTCACCCTTCATAAATCTTCCATAAATGAACATAAGACACTTGGTCTTCTGATTATGAATGCACTTCACCCTAATCTTATAGTTATTTGAATCACTAAACTTAAACTGATGTTTATGCTTTACACAGTAGGCTTTCAAATGCTTCTTGAATGCTTTCTTGCTGACAAACTTGCTTCGCTTCACTAGGATATAAGGATCCACTTGTTAAAAAGTAACTCCCTCAGGGAACATCTCTTCAGCTTCCTCCTCCTTAAAATATTGTGCATGGTTTTCCTCAAACTGTGGGTTATCATGAGGCTTTGAACATTTAGGCCCATCAGTCTTGTTGCTTTCTGATACTATAAGTTCAACCCCATCAGTCTTGTTGATTTCTGATACAAATTCCCAAAAACAAATGATTCAGTTAGAGTTCAAACAAACATAACAAACAAACAAAAAATAAGAAAAACAAAAGACTACAAAACAAATGACAATTTACCTTCTTCTTCTCTGTCAGAGACCAAGTCCCCATAATGGTCATCTACAAAACTACAGAGACAAGGGCATTAGTACTAAAAAAATCTAAAACCAAACCCAACAAAGTTTTAAAAAAGACAGAAGCAATGAATTACCTTCCTTGTCATTCTCAACCTCCACCTACCCAAATTTTGGATCACCACCATCACTTTCAGCATCATCACCATCACTTGCAACATCCTTATCATCACTTGCACCATCATCACTTCTTTACTTGCAGTACCATCTGAAAGATACTCATTCTCAACTTTTTGTAGAAACTTATTGTAACTCTTGATATCTTTCTCCTTGCTTTCTTTATCAGATATAGTGTTCAGGACATACTCATCATTAGGATTACATTCATCTTCTTCTACATTCTTCAAGTGCAGGACATACTCATCACTTTTCTTGTACTCTTGGGAAATTGCAGACAAATCTTCCACCACTTCTGCCTATGTGGTAGCTTGAGCCCAAAAGTCATGATTGAAATATTCCTCAAATCCAGGTATCTCATTAACTTGTTCAGCTCCACCAGCATTACTGTGTTGAGTCAATTCTTCAGGTTCATCTACACTAGCTTCCAAAACAGGATTATTCACAGCTACTAGCTTGTGTTTGTTGAGTAAACTATGGAATATAAACATCTTCATCAGAAACATCTTCCTCATCAGCTAAATCTATGTATATTTTAATAGGATTCTTCTTCTTCATCCTAGGTATTCTTTGACTTATTCTTACTGTCTTGCCATCCCTAAATCTCTTTGTTACTGTCTTGGGTGATGAACCACTAGAGCCAACTGGTTTAGGTGGAGTCTTAGAGATTGGTTTCTTTGAAGTCACATTCTTTTTGGGTGTCATCTGTGGTGCAGAGGGCTGTGAATCTGCAGTAACCTGAGATACATCTATCTCACCATTGTCATCTAATGGCATCACTTGCAAATACAATGTAATCCAACCATGTTCATCTTGAATTGCATTTTCCCAAAAAAACCAAAACTCTTCATCATTAATGATGTTTGATGGTAGGCATGGATCAACATACCATAGAAGGTCCAATGTCTCCCTACTGGTTAATCTCAACATAGGACTAATCCTAGACTTTAAGTGATTTATACCCATATCTTCTCTGGACAAACCCTTAAACTCAAAACACATAGTAGTGTTGATTAGATCATTCACCTTAATATCTCTGGTTGGAAATATGTCATGTTGAACCTCATTTATAACCTCTTGAACCACTTGCTTTTTACATTTAAGAACAACAAAATATATATCAAAAAAATTATGGTAAAACCATCTCAGACAAATTTAGAACCATAAAAACCCTAGAAATCAATTATCACAAAAACCATAAAAAACCCTAGAAATCAATTTCAACTAATCATTACCAGCAGAACCCATTTTTTAAATTAAGAAACCCTAGAAAATTATCAGCAGAATGATGAGTGCCAAATAATGTATATATCTATCCCTTTTTGTTGGCATTTAACTCATCTTTTGTGCAGTAATTCTACATTTTATCCCATATTCTATATTTTCATTGTTTTCAAGAATAAATATTTTTCTTACTTAATTTTGCATTTTTAGGTAATAAATAAAGTCTGGATAACTTGCGGAGCGGAAAAGAGCTGAAGAGTGGTGAAAAGCCGGAAGAAATTACGCAAGGAAGCCGCGAAGAATGTTGTGCACAAGACCAAGAGGCTAGGAATGGGCTTGAAGAGGAAGAATTGTTTTTAAAGAAGATATGGGCTTGGCATACCCAAGGCCCAAAATCCTTACCCTCACCCATTTCCACTACCCAAGCCCGTATCGGATTTCAGCCGTCAGATTGGATCATCTCAACATCTAACGGTCGCTCCCTTGCTGTTCATCAAAGTTTGATACATCCGCTTCACACCACAACACCTAACTCCATCTTGAGCCGTCAGTTTCGTTGTGCTTCTACATCCAACGGTCGCTCAATATCAGCCTCTCTTAACCGTCCGATTCAATTCAGTCTCATGCATCACACGGTCTCATCTCGCTGGACATCAAGAATGATATGTCCGCTCAACACCGAAACAACCCTAGGATATATAACCCAAAATGAAACCAAAAACCTAATCAATTCTCCACTTCGCCTTCTCTCTCTCGCCATCTTCTCCTCCACACCCGACAGTTGCAGACACCATGTTGCCGTACCACCACCAACTCCACCGTACACCATGTCCGCCGCCACCACCAACTCTCCACTGTCACTACCAAATACCACATCATCACAACCACCCTATCTCTCTACCTATCTATTCCATCAAGCTCTCCCCTATTCTAATCCCTAGGTAAGAGACTGATGAGATAGATCGAGCTAGAGAAGCTAGAAAAGGCATGGGAATGAAGCTACAATGTCAGAGGAAGAATGGGTCGAGTTTAATTTGATGTTGCTACATCAAATCAGGTAAAAATCGAGAACCCTAACTTCTGTCAAATTTGAGAAATTTTACCAAAACCCTAATTTCGACTAAGAGAGAATTGAGAAGAGAGAGTAGGTAGAAATAGGGTATGGGTTAGACCCATTTCCCTAATTTCTTGAAAACCTAATTTTACTGTTTTAAATTTGGGATTTAGGGATTTTGGTGAAAACCCTAATTTGTAATTTGAGGGAAATTTCTTTGGGTATAAATTGAGGACTGTGGTGTATGTAATGGGCATGCTGGACTAGCCAGTGTCCAGAACTTTGTTCTGTTAATGTTCAATTTCAGTTTCCAATCAATTCCTGTTAATGTGTGCTGTTAATGTGCATGTTTTAATTTCCCTGTTTTAATTTCCTGTTGATGTTCCTGTTGATGTGCATGTTCCTGTTGATGTTTGTGTAATGTTAATGTACCTGTTATGTGATACATGTTTAGTGGAATGTTAGGCTAGAAACCTCAGTGCACTGATTTGATTGAGTAATGGGAGAAATTAGTTCTCATAGCAAGCTAATTCTCTTTCCATTCCATTTGTATGCTTAGGATGCATTGTTTTGATAGAGCAATGGGAGAAATTAGTGCTCATAGCAAGCTAATTCTCTTTCCATTCTATTTATATGCCTAGAGCCACTGCCTTGGCCTTGCATTGTCACCACTGTTAGCTTCTCATCTTCACTGCCTTAGGCTAATTGCCTTTGTGTAACTTTCACTTTGTTCCATTTTGTTTTGTTTTTGTTCACTGTTTTGTTACTCATTATCTTGTTCACACTGTTTTCTTCACTGCCATCTCTTCTTTGCTATATTGCCTTGTTTTGCCCTGTTTTCTTCCCTTGGCTTGCTGCCTCCCTTCCACTGCTTGTGCTACTGCTGCTGTTGCTTCCCCTGCTGTTGCTGCTGCCAAGCCAAAGCCTTCCTTGCCTTGTTCTGCTGCCTTGTCTCCCCTTGCTGCTGTGCACTTGCCCTTTGCACTGCTGCATTGCTTTCCTTCCCCTTCTGCTGCTCCTGAAGCCACTGCTGCTGCTGCAACTGAGCTTGGCTCACAGCAATCAAAAATCCCAAGCTCAGTTCTCAGTTCAAGACCAAGCCCAGGATTGAACCAAAAAATTGAAGCCCAGTTCATTAAGGCTCAAAGCCCAGTTCATTAAGGCTCCAAGCCCAAGTTCATTATTAAGGCCCAGTTCAATTCATTTTAAGACCAACTGAGTCCAAGGCTCAGTTCAATTCAAAGGCCCAAGGCCTAAAGCACTTCATCATTACAAACAAACCAACTAAGCCCAATAGCAATTTAGAGCCCAATAGCAATTTAGAGCCCAAATAGCTAGAACACTACAAAACACACCCAGTCTTTGTGGATCGACCCATACTTGCACGAGCTACAACTGACGACCGTGCACTTGTGGTATTACTGTAGGCCCGCGTTTCATTTCGCTTAATTTTATACACTCCTCCGGGCCCACCACAGAACAAATTCGAACATTAATCAACAGACAAAATTCGAACATTAATCAACAGAAAATATATAAACAGAGAAAACCCTAGAAATCAAAACACCGACAAACCCATGTAAAAAACCCAAATAAACAACCTTACAAACAAAACCCATAATATGTTCATCACTGAAACGTTAAAAACATATTAGGGTTTTTTGTTACCTCTCTGTAGAACGCTTCTTCCGTCTCGGCATCTTCACCAGCAGGAAATCTTCAATTTTTTCTTCGAATATTCACTGATTTATCTCTCTACTAAAAACCCTCTCTGAAGAACAAGAGAGAAGTAGAAACTAAATGAATCGATCTCTCTCTTTGTCTTCTCTTATTCCTTACACCTTCCCGCGCTGTCGATAATAACAATGAAGTACTATCATGGCCGTTTAATAATCCTCGAGATGTCGTGGTAGTTAGATTAGGCTTCCAGATAGAGACACGTGGACATCTTATCGAGACACGTGGACATCTTATCTAATGTGACTGACACACACGCGTGAAGAACATTTCAGTAATCTCACCACATCCATGAGATATCGCTGCATGAGTAATTGACGATAAATTGACCGAGATAACAAAAGTGGATGGAATCCGTTTAACTTGCCTAGTTTTGCAATAAATAAAAAAACAGGCCTACAAACAAAAGTGAGGGTCCAAAACATACCTATTTCTGCATATAATCCTTGTTGATTTTGGATATCATTTCGTTCTTTAGAGGTTAATACTTTATATAGATTTTCAACGGGTTGCACATTGATTTAGAATCTTCTTTATCATAGTTCGAAACAGTCACTTGTTTAAATGTTTGTAGTTGAAATTTGGTTGTGACTGCTTATTGATTTTGCAGTTGTGGGTTTTATATATGTTTTTATTGTTAGAGCATAGATCGGTCGACCTCGCATGCGTTGCTATATCAAGCATGTTTGTCAATGTTAGTGATCAAAACAATGAGTCTTGATTTCTAGTCTATCTAAGTCTCGTACTAGGATAGAAAAGTGTAGTTGAGCTCAAGGACTTCATGGAGATTCATCATACAACGACGAAGATCTAATCAAGGAACCGCGAAATTCATTAACAAAAAGGTATGTGGAGACTTGAACTTATCTATCACTCAAAAGTCTATCTATTCTATCTCCTACTTCTTATGAGACAAAACTCGTATGCTATATAGACTGGATCATACACATTTAACATTTCGAGCTGAGTATACTCTACTTATCTTTTTCTCGAAATCGTGTGTTGGAAAAGCTTTTCTCTTTGATCGGGTTTATCTTCACCTAGTGACGAAAGTCATGAAAAGTTTCAATTACTTTGGAAATTGCTCTAACGAGAAAGGTCTGTGAATAACGACTGAATAACGTCCTCTGAGAATGTTCCAATGATTGGAATGAGAGTTTAGGTCATATTACCAATGATGGATATAAGCATTGTTGTGGAAACACATATATGCGTTAGTCATATTTCTTGAACCAAAGTTTGCGAACTTTGTTGATCAAGAGAAACCGAAAAATAGTTTGCGTGAGTACAAGTCTGCAAACTGGCGAACTTTCTCTTCCTGGGAAATTCTGCTAGGATTTCCAAAAACTCGTTTGCGTGTAAGTCCGAGAACTGGCGGAAGTCTCCTTGCTGAGATTTTCTGATGAGTTTGGAAAACTCATCCGGTTATCTTAAGTCCGCGAACTTGTTTGTGATCTTAAGTGGTTATGATATAAAGATGTGCTCTGAACATGAAACTTAAATTACTAAGGAATGCTTATGCAAACCGTGGCTATAAGTTCATGAGCCGATTAAATCGAATCAAATCATCTTTGTTTCAATTGTGTCTTGTGTAGTTATATAAGATCTCATAGCAATTGAACAACTCTCTAAATAGTTCATTTGAGTCAATTGAATTAGTTATGGTGAAGAAGAACAAGGGTAATATAAAATGCTCATATGGTTAACCTTTTGGTTACTATGTTGAAACAACATACACGTACATGTTTGGCACGGTTTTTCACAAACGTATACCCAAGTGTGTGTGACAAGTTAAGTTTTTGATCTAACGGTTGAGAAATATTAGCTTGAATCTAAATCAGGTTTTCATCTAACGGTGAATATGAATTGCTTTGTAACTAAGGCAAAACCCTGATTTGAAGGCTATATAAAGGAGACATCAAGCATTGTGCAAAACTAATCCCCACACGTCTGTGTGATACTAGTATGCTCGCTAGAGTCGATTCTCCTTTAACCTTTGGTTTTCTTCTCTAAAACCAGGTTAACGAATTAAAGACTTCATTGGGATTGTGAAGCCAGACCGATACTAATTTTATCTTAGTTGTGTGATCTAATATTGAATCTTCTATCGTACGAGTACAATCTATTGATTGGCTTGAGATCATGAGAGTTCTTTGATAGGAAATATAAAGAAGTCACAAACATCTTCGTCTCACTGTTTGTGATTCCTAGACAAACCGCCTGTGTAGTCATGAAGGATTGTTGAGAGGTGATTGATTAACCTAGGCTGTTCTTCTGGAATATAAGACGGGATTATTGATTGGTTCATGTTCACCTTGATTTCATATCATTATACTTAACAAAACCTAGGGTTTTTCTATGGGAGATAGATTTATCCTTTTATAGACTTTTCTGTGTTAGACAGGTTTGTTTATTATCAAGTCTGCGATTTTGGGTTGCATCAACTCTTAGTTATGGGTGAGATCAGCTAAGGGAATCAAGTACGCAGTGTCCTGCTTGGATCAGAGGCGTAGGAGTACAACTGTACCTTGGATCGGTGGGAGACTGATTGGGGTTCAACTATAGTCCAGTACGAAGTTAGCTTGTAGTAGGCTAGTGTCTGTAGCGGCTTATACAGTGTGTATTCAATCTGGACTAGGTCCTGGGGTTTTTCTGCATTTGCGGTTTCCTCGTTAACAAAACTTCTGGTGTCTGTGTTATTTCTTTTACGCATTATTTTTATATAATTGAAATAATACATGTTGTGCGTTAAGATCATCAATTGGAAATCCAACCTTTGGTTATTGATAGATATTGATTTATCCTTGGATATTGGTCTTTGGTACCGTCCTAGTTATTCCTTGTGTTTGATTAAAGACTCGCTATTGTTTTAGCTTGAGTAAATCAAAACAAGTGAGAGATATTAACTCCTTGAGATACTTTAATCTATATTGAGTCTGACTGTCTAGTTGATTCTTTAGCAAAGTATTTCGGAGTTAGTCCATACAGATTGCTAATCAAATTATTGGGTGGCGTTGTTAGACCCCCGCCTTTTCAATTGGTATCATAGCAGGAAAACACGTTTAAGACCTCATCAGTCGGTGTTTATAGCGATCTGATTTTATGGACCAAACCGTTATATCAAGAAACGCAATACCAGTTCAGAGTCACTCGTTTGGGATTCAAAAACCAAATACTACTAAGAATAACTCCAACCCAAGTCCTTCAACTGAATCTACACTCAACTGGGAAAAATCGCTTGATATGCAGTTGGATGAACTTTCATATGACAATGATTCAGAAGAAGGACAGAGCGTTGATGAGGAAGTCTCTCAATACATCATGATGTTTGATCGTGCCCTGAAAGAAACAAGGTCAACAACGTGTTTGAGAAAATACATGGGTCCTCTTTGTCTAGAAAACAGAAAGTTGAAAAAACTCTTTAAAGGATATGATAGCAGATATAAACTCTTACAATCCACTGTCGAAGATCACAAGGAAGATGTTCTTCTGTAAAGAACTGAATGTGATAATCTCCATAGAAATCTTGCAATAATGAAAGATAAGCTTGCAGAATCTGAAGAAATATTTGAATCTCAACGGAAATGTTTTAATTACAAAGAACATCATTTTCTTTCCAAAGAAAAATTCCTGGAAACTGAACTTGCAGCTGCTCTTAAGAAGGTAAAATCACTGGACGAGAATCTGAAGAGATTCAATTTTAGCTCTACAAAGATACCATCTATGCTTGGAGCATGTAAATAACATCGTGAGACACGTGGTCTGGGCTATAAAAAAATAGACGCTCCAAGCACTGGTAAGATTAACTTTGTTAGAGTCGTTAATAATTCTTCATGTGCAAGACCTATGTCAGCCTGTAAGAACAAGGACTCTACTCCAACAAAATCTGCTCATAAGAGAACCACTGGATATAAGTTATTTTACTGCTATTTCTGCGGAAACAAAGGACACTCAGAGCATAGGTGTCGTCTTCGGAAAAGGAATGAAAAACTTCACAAGATTCTTACATGGATGTCTAAAGAAGTTTTTAAACCTGTGTCACAGATTGGTAGAATTAATCATTCTCACTATCAAGGGATAAAGTATGATAAGGTTGTTTCCAACCATGTCTTGTCGAAGGATACCTACAATAGGATAAAAAGGAACAAGAGGAAGAAAAATAAGTCAAGTTCTAATCTTCTCAAAAAAGGACTATGGATCCAATACTTCAAATTCAGATTTTCTACATGTCAACAGTCGAATGTCTGATCTGAAGATATGTATAAACAAACTAAGAGGGAATATCAAGAAAACATGGAATGATGTTAATATAGGTACTTCGAAATCCTCTCTTGATAATGCTTCTTAAACTAAACCAGGTAGTTTGGTAAATACCGATGAAAAGGAAAAAAGAGAAGTAAATAATGATGAGCAAAATGCTCATCTTATCACCCTGAAATGTTCATGATTGCATATCTTGTTAATTAGGATTAGTTAAAAAGGGATGCTCATGATTCTCAGGATTTTTCATCTTGAGAAAGCTATCAGGAGAGTACTGCATTTGATGCTACATTATTCCGTTTGCTCCTCAATATCCATTTCTTTTTTACTTTTGGGATTCTTTGGTCTAACATAGGCCCAGTTCTCTAGTACAAGCACCAACCCTCACGAACGTCAGGTTCTCTAGGGTTTGATGGGAAGCCGTATATATATATAATGTGTTCCAGAAGTGCAAAAAGATCTTCAAAAAAAGTATTTTTGGTGCACAATGGAAGGAAGCAACAAAGTCGATGATGTTGAGTTATGTCCTATTGATATCTCGTGTTTTCATGCTCCTGATCATGTAAACGATGACAAACTACTAGTTCAAATTTCTTCACAATTGGTAGGAAATCTTCTTGGAGATTTTGAGGTTGTATGAGAGCAACTCAGTATTGCAACCATGAACCTTGATTTTATGAAAGGCGAACTTAAGAATGCGAATGAGGACCTCGTTCACGTTCAATCCCTAGTTACAGATAAGATTTAGGTTTCGTCAGATCTCACTTTCCTAGGACGTCTTCTTTTGGATTAGTTGAAAGAATAACTATAGCATTTTAAATAGCGATGATTGTGATTACACATAGATATCTTTGTTTTCATCTTCTTGTATTATTTTTTAGGTTTATTTTTTTTAAATTCTAAGAATATTTGGAGGATGATATTATTGCAGTATTAATCTGTTTGATTTTGAAGTATTGCAATATTTTTATGGGATATGTATTATTTGCGTCCGTGAACTTGAAGGTCCCATATTTTGTCAAAAGTAAAGTCGTTCATAAATTGATATTTGTATTTATGAAAGGGTGAATGGACTTTTGACAAATACAAAAGTTATGCCTATGCAGTCATTTATTTGATGGAACATATGATGAAATCTTTTGTAAGACAAGGATAAAGTCTATTATGTTGTTATGCATATAATGATGGAAAATATAATAGATCCTTGTATGTTAACCACAGTATTGATCTTCGTTGATCCATTTTGTTATGTATTACTGTGAATGCTCCATTGTGTGTCTCATGTTGAGCACGATACAACTAAGTCGATTAATCTTGGCGTTTTCGGTTGTTCCGTGAGATGCTATATGTTGAGAATTATGAACTAAATTATTCATCTTGGTGGATCATTTAGTTATTTGCTCCGAAAATCTTCTTTTGTCGATCAAAACAAATGACAATTAAATTGATTACTTTCGTGATTAGTTTGGTTATTTGTATTCCAATTAGATTAATTATAGGTTCTCTTGTAATTAATCTAGTTGAGTTTTCATATAATCCACAAGTTCTTGTGTTGAGTATATGAACGACTATACTAATCATGTTCTATTGGTTAATATAGTCATATATTCCGTAAGTTTTTCCTTATGTTGAGTATTTGAACGGTTAAGTTAGTCATCTCCATATGATTGGCTTAGTCGTAGCTCCGTAAGTTTACTTATGTTGAGCACAATCAATTAAATTGATCACTTTTGTGGTTTGATTTAGTTGCATATTCCAATTAAATTAATCATGGGTTTACTTATGATTAATTTGGTTGAGTTTTGGATATAGAAAATCATTCCCATGGTTTTTGGTGTCCAATTTAAAAATCCTTCTTTTCTTTCGAAATTAAGGTCGCTCTTATTGTTCCTTTGAGAATGACATCAAATGGGGGAGAGTTCTTTTGAACTTGTGCTTAATGGTAATATCTTGTGGGGTGTGCGGTTGTGGAATTTTAAAGGGGTTATCTTGTATCTTAAAACTCCTTGATGAATGGATTTAGCTTCGGCTTTATGATTTCATCTAAATTAAGTTGGTATGTATTTTCTTGTTTTAGTCTATGAAATGTCTCTTGTGGAAATTTCATTATGATCACGTTCTTTTACCTTTGCCAATTTTATTGACAAAAAGGGGGAGAAATATTGTAGTTCACACTACAAATACATATGGTTTTCGGATCATTGTGTAAGGGGGAGTGTTTTCCATGATTGAGATGGAGTATTGACTAAGGGGGAGTGATACATATCACCATAGTATTGTTGTTAAAGTCGTGATGCAATTGGACTTTGATGTTACATAATAATACTATGTCACTGTATAATAATGATCGAGAATCTCGATTTCTCTCATTGTTATAGCTACGGATCTTCAACAACAATGGTGCTAAACTTACAACCTTTGGGATCATTGGAGTACTTGGAAGGACGAAGATTTCAAGGAATGTTGAAGATTAGACTATTGAATAGGAGCCACTAAAGTTTATCTTTTTTTGTGTTCCATATGTATTAATAGTTTTTCCACTAAAATTGACTAAGGGGGAGATTGTTAGAGCATAAATCGGTCGACCTCGCATGAGTTTCTATATCAAGTATGTTTGTCAATGTTAGTGATTAAAACTATGAGTCTTGATTTCTAGTCTATCTAAGTCTCGGATTAGGATAGAAAAGTGTACTTGAGCTCAAGGAATTCATGGCGGTTCATCATACAACGACGAAGATATACTCATGGAACCGTGGAACGTCATCAACAAAAAGGTATGTAGAGACTTGAACTTATCTATCACTCAAAATTCTATCTATTCTATCTCCTACTTATTATGAGACAAAACTCGTATGCTATATAGACTGGATCATACACATTTGACATTTCGAGCTGAGTATACTCTACTTATATTTTTCTCGAAATCGTGTGTTGGAAAATCTTTTCGCTTTGATCGGGTTTATCTTCAACTAGTGACGAAAGTCATGAAAAGTTTCAATTACTTTGGAAATTGCTCTGACGAGAATGGTTTGTGAATAACGACTGAATAACATCCTCTGAGAATGTATCAATGATTGGAATGAGAGTTTAGGTCATATTACCAATGATGGATATAAGCATTGTTGTGGAAGCACATATATGCATAAGTCATATTTCTTGAACCAAAGTTTGCGAACTTTGTTGATCAAGAGAAACCGGAAAATAGTTTGCATGAGTACAAGTCCGTGAACTGGCGAACTTTCTCTTCCGAGAAATTCTGCTGGGATTTCCAAAAACTCATTTGCGTGTAAGTCCGCGAACTCAGTCTACGAACCTAGTCCGCGAACTGGTGGAAGTCTCCTTGCCGATATTTTCTGCTGAGTTTGGAAAAATCTGTCTGTTATCTTAAGTTCGCGAACTTGTTTGTGAGCTTAAGTGGTTATGATCTAAAGATGTGCTATGAACATGAAACTTAAATTACTAAGGAATGATTTATGAAAACCGTGGCTATAAGTTCATGATCCGATTCAATCGAATCGAATCATCTTTGTTTCAATTGTGTCTTGTGTAATTACATAAGATCTCATAGCAATTGAGCAACTCTCTAACTAGTTCATTTGAGTCAATTGAACTAGTTATGGTGAAGAAGAACAAGGTTAATATAGAATGCTCATATGGTTAACCTTTTAGTTACTATGTTGAACCAACATACACGTACACGTTGGCACGGTTTTCAAAAACCTAGTAAACGTATACCCAAGTGTGTGTGACAAGCTAAGTTTTCGATCTAACGGTTGAGAAATATTAGCTTGAATCTATATCAGGTTTTCATCTAATAGTGAATATGGATTGCTTTGTAACTAAGGAAAAACCCTGATTTGAAGGCTATATAAAAAAGACATCTAGCATTGTGCAAAACTAATCCCCACACGTCTGTGTGATACTAGTGCGCTCGGTAGAGTCGATTCTCCTTTAACCTTTGGTTTTCTTCTCTAAAACCAGGTTAACGACGTAAAAGACTTCATTGGGATTGTGAAGCCAGACCGATACTACTTTTATCGTAGTTGTGTGATCTGATCTTGCATCTTATATCGTACGAGTACAATCAATTGATTGTTTTGAGATCGTGAGAGTTCTCCGATAGGAAAGATAAAGAAGTCACAAACATCTTCGTCTCACTGTTTGTGATTCCTCGACAAACCTCCTGTGTAGTCAGGAAGGATTGTTGAGAGGTGATTGATTAATATAGGCTATTCTTCGGAAATATAAGACCGGATTATCAATTGGTTCCTGTTCACCTTGATTTCATATTATTAGACGGAACAAAACCTAGGGTTATTCTGTGTGAGACAGATTTATCCTTCGATAGACTTTTCTGTGTGAGACATATTTGTTTATTATCAAGTCTGCGATTTTGGGTTGCAGCAACTCTTAGTTGTGGGTGAGATCAACTAAGGGAATCAAGTACGCAGTGTCCTGCTGGGATCAGAGGCGTAGGAGTACAACTGTATCTTGGATCGGTGGGAGACTGATTGGGGTTCAACTATAGTCTAGTCCTAAATTAGCTTGTAGTAGGCTAGTGTCTGTAGCAGCTTAATAAAGTGTGTATTCAATCTGGACTAGGTCCCGGGGGTTTTCTGCATTTGCGGTTTCCTCGTTAACAAAACTTCTGGTGTCTGTGTTATTTCTTTTCCGCATTATATTTTTATATAATTGAAATAATACAGTTTGTGCGTTAATATCATCAATTGGAAATCCAACCTTTGGTTGTTGATTGATATTGATTGATCCTTGGATACTGGTCTTTGGTACCGTCCAAGTTATTCCTTGTGTTTGATTAAAGACTCGCTATTGTTTTAGCTTGAGTAAATCAAAACAAGTGAGAGATATTATCTCCTTGAGATACTTTAATCTAGATTGAGTCTGACTGTCTAGTTGATTCTCTAGCAAAGTAATTCGGAGTTAGTCCATACGGATTGCTAAATGAATTATTGGGTGGTGGTGTTAGACCCCCTCTATTTCACTTATGCATTTTGGTTCACGGGGCATACCATTGTGTTGGTTGGGTGCTCTTTTTATTCCCAATATGTTTTTAGAATGTAACTTGGGGTGTTACTTGCTTCTGCGTTACTTGATGCATGTTTCAATGTTTGTTCTGCCAGTCGTGGGAGATTTTACGATACTTCAGTGTATCTGTAATTTTAGAGATTCTGGTGATTTTGAGAAAGAGTCCAGGGGGACGATGGAATAGTATGAGGAATTTGAGAGCGAGGAAGAGTCTTATTGGATCTTTTTGTTTTTGTTCGTTTTATTGTTTATGGGTTTCAATGCTTAAATTTGAACAGTTTTGGGGATGAAATAAATGGTATTTTGCTATAATCTAGTCCGATATGGAGAAAATGAGTTATCATTCTACTGATTTATAATGGTATAAATCTCATGTCACTTAGTAGGATTTCTGTCTGTCTTTAAGATCTTTTCTCAAATGCATAGGCATAGCAATGTTATTGCTTGTCTATTCATAGGTTTTTCAGTATGCTATCTAATTCATATGTTTTAAACTTCAAACAAAACTTCTACTTAATGATCTAAATTCCGTTCTTTAGAGGTAAATAATTTATATAATATTTAATCCACTTGCACTTTGATTTAGAGTCTTCTTTATTATAGTTCAAAACAGTCACTTGTGAAATTGTTTCTAGTTAGAAATTTGGATGCGACTGCTTATTGATTTGCATTTAAGCGTTTTATACTTTTATTATATAGTTCAAGAAGTCACTTGTGAAATTGTTTGTAGTTGAAATTTGGATGTGAGACTAGTTATTGATTTTGCAATTGGGGTTTTATACCATTTTGGTTAGGTGGTGTTTTCATTCCCAATCTGTTAGTATGATTTTTAGAATGTAATTGGGGGTGTTACTTGCTTCTCCATCACTTAGTGCATGTTCCAATGTTTGTTCAGTTATCCATGGGAGATCTTAAGATACTTTAGAGTAGTTGTGATTTTAGGTACTATACTGATGATTTTGAGAGGGAGTCATGGGACTATGTAATAGTCTTAAGATTTTGGGAGTGAGGGAGAGTTTTATTCGATATTTTTGTTTCTTTCCATGTGTTTATTTGTGTTTTTTTTTAATGTGATAAGACTGCATTGAGTCATCTAAAGGTAACCAAAGCTTGAATTGAGCAGTTTGGGAGATGGAATAGATGAACTCGTAGTAATCTAGTCTGATATGGAGATAAATGAGTTAAGAAGGAGATTTTTGTGAAACAAAATAGTTTTGCTTGACTTCTGCTTCTGAGTTTGGATAAATAACATGGTGTTCGGATGTACACCCAGGAGTCGAAAAGCTAAAAATCAGTTTAACAATAATTTTTCAAAACGATTTCTTGAAGTAGAAAAGTCAGCTTTTTATGAAGCAAAAAGAATTTACTTATAACTTCTGCTTTTGAAACCTAAACGCGCTAAATCCCTTCTGTTTGTGCTCCTAGTATCCAACTTGTGCCTTATTTTCTTTCGGCAAAGGAAATCCCATTTGCTTATTTTTGGCTCGGTCTTTTTAAGGCCTCAACGTTCCCAAAAGATTCAATAAAAATTCGGCAGTGCTATTTGGCTCCCTAATCTCTACCTCCCTAATTATAGGGAGGTGAACAGGGAGATGGAAAATAGGGAGCCAAATAGCATTTCCGATAAAAATTGCCCTTAATATAGAATAACGATAGGAGTTCTCCCAAGTATTATTCCAGTGCTTTAAGAAAAAGGAGAAACTTCTGGAATTTTATTTCCACACCCCTTCCTCTCTTTTTATCTCGACTTAACACTCAAGAAAAATCCTTGATCTAATAAATTGATTATTTTCTTGTGTGAAAGAAAAAAAAAGAAAAAAAAAAGAAAAAAGCAATTTCTGCTTCTGATTCTTCAATTCATCTGGAAATCAAAAAGGTACATAGATATCCATGAAATTCTGTTTGATTTCTTTTCTTAGAGTGATCCTGAGCATCGAAATGTTTCTGTAAAACCTAGTTTTGTTGATTTTGGTTCTTTTTGAGGTACAACTTGATATAGATTTTCTGAGAATTACTGTAATTAAAGTTCTAAATCAGTCACTTGTGAAATTGTTTGGTGTTGAAATCTGAGTGTAATCATCTTATTTTTTTTTTTGCAATCTGTGTTATGCTTTTAATACTGTAATTGGGTTGTCACTTGCTTCCTTGTTGTTCTATTCGGTTTGTCAGGGGGATAGTTATGGGAGATTTTGTGGGAGTCCAGTGATTTTGAGAGAGAGTCCAGTGACTATTGAATGGTCTGAGAATTTTGAGAGAGAGGGGAAGAGAGTTATATTGGATGTTTTGTTGATTTCTGCATCTTCAATTGATTTGGAATACTAGTGGTAAACATATCCGTGAAATTTAGTATGATTTTTGTTATTTACTAGTGATTCTGAGAATTCAAAACTTTTCTGTAAAACCTAGTTGTTTATTTTGGTTTCATTTCTTTCTTTAGAGGGTAAATATTTTATACAGATTTTCATTGTTTTGTTGAAATCATTTGCCAATGACTCAAGATCAGGGATGTTGTTATTATTTCCAAGAGTCTCCAACCTTTCCATGTACCAATCAGCTACAAATGCTGGATTTGCACATCTGTTCTCCCCTTTAACATTTCCATTGCATGTGTGCTTTAGATTCCAACTTCTCAGAGTAAATGTAGTTCCTCCAGCCTTCATAACTCTTCCATAAATGAACATAGGACACTTGGTTTTCTGATTATGAATGCACTTCAGCCTAATCTTATAGTTGTTTGAATCACTAAACTTAACCTGATGTTTATGCTTTATACAGTAGGCTCTCAAATTCTTCTTGAATGCTTTCTTGCTGACAAACTTGCTTCCCTTCACTAGGCTATAAGGATCCACTTGTTGAAAAGTAACTCCCTCGAGGAACATCTCTTCAGATTCCTCATCCTTAAAATGTTGTGCATGGTCTTCCTCAAACTGTGTGTTATCATGAGGCTTTGAAAATTTAGGCTTTGAATATTTAGGCTCATCAGTATTGTTGCTTTCTAATACTATAAGTTCAACCCCATTAGTCTTGTTGATTTCTGATACAAATTCCCAAAAACAATAGATTCAGTTAGAGTTCAAACAAACATAACAAACAAACAAAAAACAAAAGACTACAAAACAAATGACAATTTACCTTATTCTTCTCTGTCTGAGACCAAGTCCCCATAATGGTCCTCTACAAAACCACAGAGACAAGGGCATTAGTACTAAACAAATCTAAAATCAAACCCAATAAAGTTTAAAAAAAGACAAAAGCAATGAATTACCTTCCTTGTCATTCTCAACCTCCACCTCCCCAAAGTTTGGATCACCACCATCACTTTCAGCATCATCACCATCACTTGCAGCATCATTATCATCATTTGCACCATCATCACTTCTCTCACTTACAGTACCATCTGAAAGATACCCATTCTCAACTTTTTGTAGAAACTTATTGTAACTCTTGATATATTTTTCTTCACTTTCTTTGTTTGATATATTGTTCAGGACATACTCATCATTAGGATTACATTCATCTTATTGTACATTCTTCAAGTGCAGGACATACTCATCACTTTTCTTGTACTCTTGGGCAATTGCAAACAAATCTTCCACCGCTTCTGCCTGTGTTGTAGCTTGAAACCAAAAGTCATGATTGAAATATTCCTCAAATCCAGGTATCTCATTAACTTGTTCAGCTCCACCAGCATTACTTTGTTGAGTCAATTCTTCAGGTTCAGCTACACTAGCTTCCAAAACAAGATTATTCTCAGTTACACTATCTTGTGTTTGTTGAGTAAATTGTGGAATATAAACATCTTCATCAGAAACATCTTCATCATCAGCTAAATCAATGTATACTTTAGTAGGATTCTTCTTCTTGATCCTAGGTATTCTTTGACTTCTTCTTACTGTCTTGCCATCCCTAAATCTCTTTGTTACTGTCTTAGGTGATGAACCACTAGAACCAACTGGTTTAGGTGGAGTCTTAGAGACTGGCTTCTTTGGAATCACATTCTTTTTGAGTGTCATATGTGGTGGAGGAGGCTGTGAATCTGCAGTAACCTAAGATACATCTATCTCACCATTGTCATCTAGTGGCATCACTTGCAAATACAATGTAATCCAACCATGTTCATCTTGAATTGCATTTTCCCAGAAAAACCAAAACTCTTCATCATTAATGATATTTGATGGTAGGCATGGATCAACATACTATAGAAGGTCCAATATCTCCCTACTGGTTAATCTCAAGATAGGACTAATCATAGACTTTAACTGATTTATACCCATATCTTCTCTGGACAAACCCTTAAACTCAAAACATATAGCAGTGTTGATTAGATCATTCACCTTAATATCTCTGGTTGGAACCATGTCCTATTGAACCTCATTTATGACCTCTTGAACCACTTGCTTTCTACAATTAAGAACAACAAAATATATATCCGACAAATTCTAGAACCATAAAAACCCTAGAAATCAATTATCACAAAAACCATAAAAAAACCCTAGAGATCAATTTCAACTAATCATTGTCAATAAAACCCATTTTTTAAATTAAGAAACCCTAGAAAATTTTCAGCAGAAAAAATTCGAACATTAATCAACAAAAAATCTTAAACAGAGAAAATCCTAGAAATTTAAACACCGACAAACCCATGTAAAAAATCCTAATAAATCAACCTTACAAACAAAACCCATAATATGTTTATCACTGAAACGTTAAAAACAGATTAGGGTTTTTTCTTACCTATCTGTAGAACGCTTCTTCCGTCTCGGCATCTTCACCAGCAGGAAATCCTCAATTTTTTCTTCGAATCTTCACTGATTTATCTCTCTACTAAAAACCCTCTCTGAAGAACAAGAGAGAAGAAGAAACTAAATGAATCGATATCTCTCCCTGTCTTCACTTATTCCTTACACCTTCCCGCATTGTCGATAATAACAATGAAGTACTATCATTGTCATTTAATAATCCTCGAGATGTTGTGTTAGTTAGATTAGGCTTCCAGATAGAGACACATGGACATCTTATCGAGACATGTGGGCATCTTATCTAATGTGACTGACACACACACGTGTGAAGGACATTTCAGTAATCTTACCACATCCATGAGATATCGCTGCATGAGTAATTGACGATAAATTGACGAGTCAACACGATAAATGGACCGAGATAACAAAAGTGGATGGAATCCGTTTAACTTGCCTAGTTTTGCAATAAATAAAAAGACAGGCCTACAAACGAAAGTGAGGGTCCAAAACAGGCTTGTTTCTGCATATAATCCTTGTTGATTTTGCTATCATTTTGTTCTTTAGAGGTTAATATTTTATATATATTTTCAATGGGTTGCACATTGATTTAGAATCTTCTTTATCATAGTTCGAAACAATCACTTGTTTAAATGTTTGTAGTTGGAATTTGGGTGTGACTGCTTATTGATTTTGCAGTTGCGGGTTTTATATATGTTCTTATGCACTTTGGTTCACGGGGCACACCATTGTGTTGGTTGGGTGCTCTTTTTCATTCCCAATATGTTTTTAGAATGTAACTTGGGGTGTTACTTGCTTCTGCTTTACTTGGTACATGTTTCAATGTTTGTTCTGCCAGTCATCGGAGATTTTACGATACTTCAGTGCATCTGTAATTTTAGAGATTCTGGTGATTTTGAGAAAGAGTCCAGGGGGACTATGGAATAGTCTGAGGATTTTGAGAGAGATGAAGAGTCTTATTGGATCTTTTTGTTTTTTTTTTCGTTTGATTGTTTACGGGTTTCAATGCTTAAATTTGAACAGTATTGAGGATGGAATATATGATATTTTGCTACAATCTAGTCCGATATGGAGAAAATGAGTTATCATTCTACTGAGTTATAATGGTATAAATCTCATGTCACTTAGTAGGCTTTCTGTCTGTCTTTAAGATCTTTTCTCAAATGCATAGGCATAGCAATGTTAATGCTTGTCTATTCATAGGTTTTTCAGTATGCTATCTAATTCATATGTTTTAAACTTCAAGCAACACTTTCACTTAATGATCTAAATTTCGTTCTTTAGAGGTAAATAATTGATATAATTTTTAATCCAGTTGCACTTTGATTTAGAGTTTTCTTTATTATAGTTCAAAACAGTCACTTGTGAAATTGTTTCTAGTTAGAAATTTTGGTGCGACTGCTTATTGTTTTGCAATTAAGCGTTTTATACTTTTATTATATAGTTCAAGAAGTCACTTGTGAAATTGTTTGTAGTTGAAATTTGGATGTGTGACTGGTTATTGATTTTGCAATTGGGGTTTTATACCATTTTGTTGGGTGGTATTTTCATTCCCAATATGTTAGTATGATTTTTAGAATGTAATTGAGGGTGTTACTTGCTTTTCCATTACTTAGTGCATGTTCCAATGTTTGTTCTGTTATCCACGGGAGATCTTAAGATACTTTAGAGTAGTTGTGATTTTAGGTACTATTCTGATGATTTTGAGAGGGAGTCATGGGACAATGTTGTAGTCTTAAGATTTTGGGAGTTAGGGAGAGTTTTATTCGATATTTTTGTTTCTTTCCATGTGTTTGTTTGTGTTTTTTTTAATGTGATAGGATTGCATTGAGTCATCTAAGGGTGATCAAAGCTTGAATTGAGCAGTTTGGGAGATGGAATAAATGAACTCGTAGTAATCTAGTCTGATATGGAGATAAATGAGTTAAGAAGGAGATTTTTGTGAAACAAAATAGTATTGCTTGACTTCTGCTTCTGAGTTTGGATAAATAACATGATGTTCGGATGTACACCCAGGAGTCGAAAAGCTAAAAATCAGTTTAACAATAATTTTTCAAAACGATTTCTATAAACAGAAAAGTCAGCTTTTTATGAAGCAAAAAAATTTTACTTATAACTTCTGCTTATGATATCTAAACGCGCTAGAACACTTGTGCTTGTGCTCCTCCTAGTATCCAACTTGTTCCTTGTTTTTTTCGGCAAAGGGAAATCCCATTTGCTTATTTTGGGGCTCGGTCTTTTTAAGGCCTCAATGTTCCCAAAAGCTTCCATAAATATAGAATAACGGTAGGAGTTGCCATTATTCCAGTGCCTTTAAGAAAAATTCTTGATTCTTTTATTGTGTGAAAGAAAACAAAATAAAAAAAAGAAGATAAAAGGAATTTCTGCTTCTGATTCTTCAATTCATCTGGAAATCAAAAAGGTACTTACATATCCATGAAATTTCTGTTTGATTTCTGTTATTTATTGAACTATAGTGATTCTGAGCATCGAAATGTTTCTGTAAACCTGGTTTTGTTGATTTTGGTTCTTTTCGAGGTATAACTTGATATAGATTTTCCATTTGATTGAAAATTTACTGTAATTAAAGTTCTAAATCAGTCACTTGTGAAATTATTTGGTGTTGAAATCTGAGTGTGATCATATTGGGAGATAAGTATGTGTTTGGGCTCAATACTATGCCTTGAGACCCACGTTATCAGTCTGGATTCTAAGACCCAAGTGGTCAGCCCATGTAGAGGGTATGTCCATGTGAGTAGCAATCTTGAGACCCACGTATTTAGTCTCAAGTCGGTGTCTAGGGTTAGTGTCTTGAGTAACAAGTTTGTGTCTTGTGAAACAAGTTGGGTCTTGTATAAGAGTTACGAGATTGATGAATGAATAAACAGAGAAAGAAATTATACCAAAACTTAACATGGCATCAAGAGCCAGTTGAGAACCTAAAAGAAAACGATGGGTGGTGAAGTAGAATAATCAACCAAAGGGAAAAATATAGATTGTGATATGCAGAAGAAGAATCCAGTTTACCATCTGGGGTCGAGTGATGGTCCAGGCATTATCATCACGCCGATCGTTCTAAAGGGAACTAACTATGATGAATGGACTAGAGCCGTAAGAAGATCATTGATAGCTAAAAGGAAGTTTGGTTTTGTTGATGGAACAATCACAAGACCTGAAGATAGTGACCAGTTGGAAGAGTGGATTGTTGTCCAGTCAATGCTTGTCTCATGGATTAGCAAAACGTTAGAGTCATCAATAGGATCGAGTTTGGGAGACTATGATAATGCAAACTTGCTGTGGACACACTTGAAGAGAAGATTCTGCGTTGTAAGTGGAACAAGGATCTGTCAGCTGAAGGCTTCTTTGAGTGAGTGCAAACAAAAGAAAGCAGAAGGCGTAGCTGATTATTTTGGGAGATTGAACAAGATATGGGATGAGATGGTCACATACATGAAGGTACCTCAGTGCAAGTATGGTAATTGCACTTGTAATATCGCAACACAGGTCAGTATGTTAAGAGAAGAAGACTTCCTGCATTATTTTTTAATTGGATTAGATTCTGTGTATAGTTCCTTGCGTGAACAACTGTTGGATAGAGACCCGTTTCCATCAACAGATGTAGCATACCAGACAATGGTGAATTCGAAGCGTCTGAGAATAGGAGACGTAGCTATGTCAATAGATGTACATGACAATGTGATGGCATTCAGGGTACAATCTGATCATCGTCAACTCAACAATACATATGATCCTACCAAGCATTGCAAGCACTGTACCAGAGATGGGCACTCGAGGATGGGTGTTTTCAGCGTATTGGATACCCTGAATATGGGGAGACATACCTAGAGGCGGAAGAAGATATGGTCGAGGAGGCAGATCCAGTGGTAGAGGACGTGGTGGCACTAACTTTACCAATGGAAGAGGTGGTAAATGATATGGAACTGGCAACCAGGTTCGTGCGCATAACCTTAATATATCAGAAGCAAGGCAGTCAGGTGGAGCGTACTCATCAGAAGGGTCAGGTTTGATCAGAGTTACAGCAACACAGCTTCAACAGGTGCTTGAGTTTTTAAACTCAAGAAAGTCCACGTCTCAGCTCCAAGGTAAGAAGAATAAAACTGTTTGGATTGTAGACACGGGAGCTACAAACCATGTCACGTATAAAAGAGATGACATGATAGAGATGAAAAATATTAAGGCATGCACTATTGGACTTCCAGATGGGAAGTATGCACTCTCTGAGAAAATAGGAACCGTTATCCTTCTTAGGGGTTTGAGACTAGAGAATGTGCTTTATGTGCCTCAGATAACCTGTAACTTAATTTCAGTTACACATCTTATTGATGAGATGAGATGTATTATCCAATGTACTAACAATTTATGTCTTATACAGGACCGGTTGACGAGGAGGATGATTGGAGTGGCTGAGAGACAAGGTGGACTATATATTTTCTGTGGTGTGCCTCAAGTTGAAGTTATGGCTGTGAGTGAAGATACATATGATCTGTGGCATCGATGTATGGGATATCCTTCATAGAAAGTTTTATAAAAGTTACAAGGAGTGAGTAGGTTAATAAAGAAGAATAATGATGCTTGTGATATTTGTCCACGAGCAAAACATCATAGGAGTAGTTTTGCTAGCAGTCTCAGTAAATCTAGTTGTATTTTTGAGTTGGTTCATATAGATTTATGGGGTCCTTATAAGACTCAGTCATCTTGCGGAGCTCATTATTTTTTGACAATAGTAGATGATTTTTTAAGAGGGGTGTGGATTTATTTGCTTCGAAACAAAACTGAAGTTGAATAGACATTTCTTAACTTCATTGCTCTTGTGAAACGTCAGTTTAGTAAAGAAATCAAAATTGTTAGAAGTGATAATGGAACTGAGTTTAATGCATTGCGTGGATACTTTCGTACTAATGGGATAGTTTTTGAGACATCTTGTGTAGGTACACCACAATAGAATGGAAGAGTTGAGAGAAAACATCAACATATAATGAATGTGGCAAGGGCTCTGAGATTTCAAGCCAATTTTCCAATAAGGTTTTGGGGGGAATGTGCATTGACTGCTGCGTACTTAATTAATCGTACGCCTACACCTATTCTAAATAATAAAACTCCATATGAAATTTTGTTTGGAAAACAGCCTCCATATCATCAGTTGAAGGTGTTTGGATGCTTGTGCTATGTGCATGATCAAAGTAGTAAAGGGGATAAGTTCGCGAGTAGAGGAAGAAGGCGTGTCTTTCTTGGATATCTGTTTGGTAAAAAGGCATGGCAAGTATATGATTTAGACACGAGACAATTTCGGGTGTCAAGAGATGTAAAGTTTTATGAACATCAGTTTCCGTATAAGAATGATATGCATGGTGTATCGAATAAGAAGGATCAGTCGAATTCAGGCGTTGATGATGCGTCTTCTGAGACTGACATGCATGGTACTTCAGCTGAGACGGTTCAGTCCAGTCCTGTTGCGTGCTGGAGCGATGATGAAGACAGGGAAGAAGAAATAATAGCACCTCACGGCGATGAGATGGATCTGCCTGGTGCTTCAACTGAGACCGACGGTGCTGGTGCTTCAACTGAGATCGAAGGTGCTGGTGCTTCAACTGAGACCGACGGTGCTGGTGCTTCAACTGAGACTGAAGGTGCTGGTGCTTCGACTGATACCGAAGGTGCAGTTGACAGAGTACAACACGATACTCCGAAACAACATGAAGAAAATGTTGCTCCGAGCAATGATGTAACAGTTGAAGGTGAGATGGGTAAAGGAAAGCGTCCGAAGATTCCTTCTAGTAGAATTAAAGGATTTGTGACGCACACCATTCGAGAAAATAGTCCACCTCATCCTCATTCCACACAATCATCATCCTCAGGTACGCCTTATCCTTTGACATATTATGTTAGTTGTGAAAAATTTTCTGTCGTGCATAGGAAATATCTTGCAGCTATAACAGCAGGGTCTGAACCACGCAACTTCAAAGAAGCTATGAAGCATTCAGGGTGGCGAAAAGCCATGGAAGCAGAAATCCGAGCTTTGGAAGAAAAAGGTACATGGGAATTGCAAGAATTGCCGCCGGGCAAGAAAGCCCTAGGGAGTAAATGGATTTACACAGAAAAGTATGATGAAAATGGGAAGTTGGTACGGCTAAAAGCAAGATAATTTTTGGAAATCATCAAGTTGAAGGATTGGATTACAAAGATACATTTGCACCAGTAGAAAAAATGACAACGGTACGTACTTTTCTAGCTGTTGCTGCAGTTAAACATTGGGAAGTACATCAGATGGATGTGCATAATGCATTTCTTCATGGAGATTTGGAGGAAGAGGTGTATATGAAGATACCACCTGGATTTGCCAAAGGTAATCCTAATATGGTGTGTAAAATGAAGAAATCATTATATGGTTTAAAACAGGCTCCTCGTTGTTGGTTTGCCAAACTATCAATAGCCTTGAAGAAATACAGTTTTCGGCAGGCATACTCAGACTACTCTCTTTTTACTATGACCAAGGGGAAAATGCAGCTTAATGTTTTGGTGTATGTAGATGATTTGATTGTTGCAGGGAATAATCTAGTGGAGATTAATAAATTTAAATCATACTTGGGACAATGTTTCAAGATGAAAGATTTGGGAAAATTGAAATATTTTCTGGGCTTGGAGATAGCTCGCAGTAAACAGGGTTTTTATATATGCCAACGGAAATATGCATTGGATATTATCATGGAAACGGGTTTATTAGGAGCAAAACCTGCAGAGTTTCCAATGGAGACTAATCATCGACTTGCTTTGGCGAAGGGAGACTTGTTCAATGATGTGGATAAATATAGAAGACTAATTGATAGACTGATTTATTTGTCAGTAACCAGACCCGATCTTACTTACTCAGTGCATACGCTGTCTCAGTTTATGCAACAACCGCGAATAGAGCATTGGGAAGCAGCACTTCGTGTGGTTAGGTATTTGAAAAAGAATCCTGGGCAAGGTATTTTGTTGCGCTCTGATAGTACTCTAAGTTTACAAGGGTGGTGTGACTCAGATTGGGCAAGTTGTCCTTTGACTAGACGTTCTTTGACAGGATGGTTTGTTCTTCTTGGGAATTCACCGGTGTCTTGGAAGACAAAGAAGCAAAAAACTGTATCTCGTAGCTCAGCTGAAGCAGAATACAGGTCCATGGCGGCAGCTACATGTGAGTTGAAGTGGTTGAAACAATTACTTGGTGATTTGGGGGTTCGTCATACGCATGGAATGAGGCTTCTTTGTGATAGTCAGTCAGCATTATATATTGCTCAGAATCCAGTTTTTCATGAACGAACCAAACATATAGAGGTGGACTGTCATGTTGTCAGGGATGCTATACTAAAGCAGATTATATCACCCTCTTACACTCCTACAGCGGTGCAATTGGCAGATATATATCTTCACCAAATCCTTAGGGAAAGCTCAATTTCAAGGTCTTTTGTCCAAAATGGGCATTTGTGACCTGCATGCTCCGTCTTGAGGGAGGGTATTGGGAGATAAGTATGTGTTTGGGCTCAAGACTGTGCCTTGAGACCCACGTTATCAGTCTGGATTCTGAGACCCAAGTGGTCAGTCCATGTAGGGGGTCTGTCCATGTGAGTAACAATGTTGAGACCCACGTATTAGTCTCAAGTCGGTGTCTAGGGTTAGTGTCTTGAGTAACAAGTTTGTGTCTTGTGAAACAAGTTGGGTCTTGTATAAGAGTTACGAGATTGATGAATGAATAAACAGATAAAGGAATTATACCAAAACTTAACAGATCAGCTTATTTTTGTTTTGCAATTTGGGGATTTGTTTATATTAGTTTTCTTGGCATTTATTCTTCTATATTATCTAGTTTTCATAAGGTGCTCTTTTCATCCCCAATCTGTGTTATGCTTTTAAGAATGTAATTGGGTTGTCACTTGCTTCCTTGTTGTTCTATTGGGTTTGACATGGGGATAGTTGTGGGAGATTTTAAGGTATTATAGTGTAGTTGTCATTCTAGGGATTTTGAGGGAGTCTGGTGATTTTGAGAGAGAGTCCAGTGACTATTGAATGATCTGAGAATTTTGAGAGAGAGAGGGGAAGAGAGTTTTATTGGATATTCTATTGATTTCTGCATCTTCAATTGATCTGGAATACTAGAGGTAAACATATCCATGAAATTTAGTATGATTTTTGTTATTTACTAGTGATTCTGAGCATTCACAAGTTTTCTGTAAAACCTAGTTGTTGATTTTGGTTTCATTTCTTTCTTTAGAGGTGAATATTTGATACAGATTTTCAGAAAGTCACCTCTGAAGTTGTTTGTAGTTTAAATTTGACCGTGGCTGCTTATTGATTTTGCAATTGTGGGGGTTTTATATATGTTCCTACGGGGCATTGTTTGTTGCACCATTGTGTTGGTTTGGTGCTCTTTTCATTCCCAATCTGGTAGTATGTTTTTAGAATGGTAACTGGGGGTGTTACTTGCTTCTGGTTACTTAGTGAATGTTTCAATGTCTGTTCTATTTTAGTGTAGTTGTGATTCTATGGATTTTGAGTGAGGTCTGGTGATTTTGAGAGAGAGTCCAGGGACTATGGAGTAATAATCTGAAGATTTTGAGAGAGAGGGAGAGTCTTCCTGGATCTTTTTGTTTTTGTTTGTTTGATTGTTTGTTGTTATTCTTATGTAATATGATTGCATTGAGTCATCTGGGGGAAATCAGTGCTTGAATTTGAACACTTAGGGGGATGGGATGGAATAGATGAATATGCAATAATCTAGTCTGATATGGAGTTAGCATTCTACTGAGTTATACTGGTATAAATTATCTCATGTTACTTAGTAGGCTGTCTATCTTTAAGATCTTGTATCACCTAACTCCCTTACAACCGTTAGAACGTAAATAACCAAGTATAATAGAGTGTGTCTGAGAGAACAGACTATAACATGATGGTTTGATAGTTTCATATGATAGCAGTGTGATATTGCTTGTTCATTCATAATTTTGTAGCATAATTCAGATCCTTGGCTATGTTTTCGTGTTATGCTTGAAGTAGCTATCTAATTCGTTGTTTTAAACTTTGAAGATCTAAAATTTTGCTTATTTTCTCATTCCTGAAGTGATAAAAACCCCTTCATATTAAAGTATTTTCAGCAATGGTGTCTCAACAAGACCAACCCCAAGTACCGCCTTCTCCAACACCCAAACCAGCCTCTTCATGTCGAAAGAAGAAGTCTGAGGGAGCCAGTTTCGTTGCTGATATGAGGGAGCACGTTGATGAATTTTTTAGCGCTTCCATGGATGAACACAAAACCTGCTTCAAGAAGACCATTGAGAAGGTTAGTAGTTGATAGGAAAGTGATCTATCTTCTCCGTCCCTCTCTCTCTCTCTCTGTCTAATTGTATATTTGTGTATTTCAGATGTTTGGGATGTCAAAGATTGTTGCAGAAAAGAACTCACTTAGTGTTAAAGAAGTTGAAAGCTCCCTTCCTCTTAAGACAACTGTTACCGAATAGAAGTGGCAAGCTTTTGACAGAGGGATATGGCATGATAGGCTTAGGGATTTTACAGGGTAAGCAAAACTGTTGCGCAACTATTTTCTGGTGCTTTTAATATTGATATATATTGACATCTTATTTGCCTGTAATTGAAAACACAACTCATTTGCAAGATTTATACATGAATTTAAAAGTTTCGTAAAATATGGGTTTCTATTTAATGTGATTTCCAGTTTATCAGAATGAATTCGTAATTATTGTCTGACCATTTACTCTTTGTGAGTTATGTTATACGAAGGAAAGTAAAATATACAAAAGCTTCTGTAACTCAAGTTGTTAAAAACCAACTGGGACTAGCCCAGCTGGCTAGGGGTCGAACTCCCAGGTTATACAAGTTCGACTAAAAAAATAAATAAATTCACTTTTAGAATTCTGATTATGAAACGACAGGCGGATAGTAGCCCAAACTAATACTATCTATCCTCGAAGACATCCCATCCACCTTTAGCTATGAATGTCTCAGGGCACTCTCTGATTTGTGTCCTAATGTCACTCCAGTTTGGCCTTAAATTGTTCACGTAGTACTTCACGTCTTTCCTGTTCAGACGATCTTTTATGCCAGCAAGAAAATCGAAGGGAATCGAGCCGAGTTGAAGAACATCACGCTCCAAGTCTCTAAATACGACTGTCATTTCAGTTTCATCAAGTCCAACGCGCGCCAGGTTAACAATCTCGATGTCCCATAGTGGGACCACAAGGTAAGGTGCTTCTTTGAGCACAACCAGGTTATAACGAGTCAGGGCACAGATAGTTGGCGCACCTGTGGGGAGATAAGCAGCATCAAATTTGAACTCTTCTAGCGCCTGAAATTTTACACATATATAAGGCAGTCCAGTCTTGACAGCAGACTGAGTTTCTTGAACTTTGTGGACGAATTTTTTTAATTCTTTGTTACGGCTGCTGCTGCTGCTAAACCTGGGTTTCCTAATGTTAAACCTGCTGGTAAACCTGGTTTTCCTAATCTTATCTGAATCCTTATCAGATGTCACCTTTAGCACCAAGAGGAACTGGATATCCTTTGTCTCTGTATTTCTGATCTTGACGGGGTGCTTCAAGTGGAATTGCATGAGAGGCGGCTCCCTCCCGTTTCCAAGTTGATAGAATTACCATTCTACATTTCTATGCATGAAAACTTGATCGCAATCACCATGATCTGAGTATGTGAACCCGTTTACATGAGCCTCAATGGTGCCGGTGCCGGAATGTTGTGTTTTCCCTTGGCCGAAAAGGAGTATGACGTTATATATCCTCTCAACCCAACACTCATCAACACTCAACGTTATAAACATCAATTGACGTTGTGAGCGGTATAGGATCCATCCTATGGATTCTGCCAGAACTATCTATTATACTAGGCTGACCTTTACATCTCTCGGCAGTTTCTGTCCTTAACAAGTGACCAAGTCTTGCCTGATTAATGATTCGAGCCACCTCCTCCGAATCGTGATTCACAAGTGTGCTGGGAACAGAATTTCCAATTCGCTCCGAGGATTCGCAGATCTCCATTGCAAAGAAGAGATGCAGCAAAATCTACGAGTATTCAACAACTTCACAAGCAATATAGTTAAATAAATCAGAAGAGAAAATTAGTGTAAATAAATCACAACTCAAAGGGATCTCGCTCTCAACAGACGGTTACAGCTTAGAAGGGGAACCGAAAAGAAGGAATTTTTATATATGCTCGCTAACTGTGTAGTTTCCTAACTGGAGTCCAATCGTCTACCGATTTTGCTACTTAAACCGCAGGGTGACAGCGGATTTGCAGTTAAGAAAAGAACTAATCGGAAAAAGGAAGAGGGAACCATAAGAAGTATGGCGTATGTTTGTAACGGAGAAGGAAATCCTATTAACAAGACAAAAAATATAGCCCAACCTCGCAAGAGCAATCGTTGTGATTTTGGAGCAGCATATGTATATCCTATGCCATTTCCTCTGCAAAAGCAGGCGCAGACCCCTAGTCTCACCATGGCAGTACTATGAAGGAATCCATAATTTTGGAGCAGCATATGTAGATCGTCCCTTACATGAATCAAATCGAGCTTTCACTCCAACTGCATCGCAGAGACCTTCCAGCCAGGGGTTTATCGAAAGGCAGAGTTAGATTCCATGTGAAAGTGTATTTTGTGTTTTTTTCATTTTGTTCATTATGTGTATGCTTCGTTATTTGCGAGGAGAATTAGTATTTCCTTTCGTTACACTGTTTTGTGCATTTTGGAACAAGTATGGGATCTTCTATTGCTGACATTAACTATGCATACGGCTCTATTTTAAATCTTTATTCCTGCCCAATTTTAAATCTTTATTCCTGCATCATAAAGTCGTCACCGATCATAATAATCACTGTAGTACTACCTTACATTTTGAATCAATCTTTATTCCTCACTACAAAACAGGTGGCTTCTAGGGACGGCCATTTTTTCAAAACCGTCCCTAGAGATGGTTATTTGGGACGTTCATGGTCTGACCGTCCCTATAGGTCACGGGATAATTAATTTAAGGCTATTTTAGGCCGTCCCTAAAAGAAAGTATGACAAAAAAGTATTAGTGACGGTAGAATAGGGGACGGACACAAAACCGTCACAAATGCTTTTTGGGACGGTTTTAGGGTTTTTTGGGATGCTTTTTGGCCGTCCCAAGAGACCTTCTATTTTGTAGTGCCTGCATCATAAAGTCGTCACCGATCATAATAATCACTGTAATATTTATGCTGCACATATCTAATCCATATATGTGCGGCATAAATTCTGGTCTGCAGTAGTACCATAAACTTTGCAGGAGGACTATCTAGTCTGTAGTCGACATAATCCATCTACTCAATGTTATCTGCCATAAAATTCATTTCATCAAAGAAAGAAAAAATTTACAGATTATGTGAGTAGCTTTAGTTAGTTGTCAGGTTACATTTGCAAATTAACAGCACAACTAGCCAAACTGGCCACTTCGTTCTTAGGTTACATTAGCTTTACTGAGTTTTCGCGAAAGCAGCTGCGACACCTCCCATAAGAAAATCAACATGCAAAACTGGCCAATCCTTTGTCAGCGGGTGCTTGTACAAAGACAGGCGATGCACAATGATTTATACTGTTTGGGCCACAGTCGGATGTTGAGGCTAGGTATCTTCTAAAACATCCACCCAAACTGAAACTAAATTAAGTTCATTCTCGATCCTTATCAATGGCTGAAAAATATTTCACAGGAGTCAAACTCAAAGCAAGTTCTCGATAGATTTAGCTTTAAAACAAGAATCAAGAATACCAATTAACGAGTATACTATACATGCTTGATAAAATTAGAGCAGTTATCAGCAAGCACAAAAACTATATCAATGTACTAAAATTATCTACTTATTAAATAATTATTCTTGAAGAAAAATGAAAAGATCCTCAATCACTAAACACGTATTGGACCCTATCTTAGGATTCCGGCTGACTATTCCATTTAGGAAACACATACTAATATGCTAAGAGCAACCACAGTCATGAGCCACACTAAAGACCAAATCCCATACTAAAAGCTAAATTAATTTAGCCTTTTTTGAGGTGCACCATAGCGAGAGGCGACTAAAATATAGTCTGACGGACCTTATACCATATTACCATCGCTTGAAACTGGACGCACGTATTACGGTCGTTTTGTTGATGAGGCGTGTTTATTATAACCGTCTGAATGTGACGCAGGTATAGTGGGCGCTTAATGTGAGGCGTATGTATAATTCCCCATTTTGGGACCAAATTTGGGTATAGTCCCCAAATTTAGTCGTGACTGTGGTTGCTCTAAGGGAACAACTCCAATGAGTTTAATACCCTTCTTGTGCTCGACAACTGATACACAAGAAGGGTAGTACTTAGCAATGTCAACAGTCTACCAAATCTGCAAAAGAAGTCGGAAGAAAACAACATACAAATCAGATCAACTGCTTTCCTAGCTAATGCACATATACTGCCAAAGACTCTACCTGGGATACTAAATTCATAATTATTAAATCATAAGGATACTAAATTCATAATTATTATGCCTACACTACCTTTATCGTCCATCTCGAATCCACCAACCAAACAGGAGAAAAATGATCACCCAAATATGCATGGCAGGCTAAGTTTATGATTGTCATCATGTATGAAAGAACTACATCGATTCATCAACAAAATAGGGATCAAAGATACAATACAGTCGACGAAATATTCATATCGTCGCATCTACAGGGGACTAGCTAAATGTATGCAACATATACTAAGCTCAGTCAACTACTTCTACATGATAGGAAATCAATAGGATCAATGAGAATGGTACATACAATCAATAATTAAATAAGGTACTAATGCAAACAAATGCTAGTCATTTCCATTTTTAAAATCTATGCACATCAGATCATTAATCAGATATTACCAGTACAAATCAAAGTAAGTCTAAATCAAATTAATTCGATCCTCAGATCTATATTAATGAAAACTCTAACGAAAACTCCACAAATTTAAAGTTCTCCCAACTCATAACACTTAACTTAGATCGTAATAAGCCTCTCGAGATGGTGCAGAACAAAAAGATTCAACCAAATACTTAGGACACAGTAATCAAATAAACCTACTAAGAAAATATGTGAAGTCTACCACTGAATCGTAAATAGAAATATTACAGTAATTAGATCTGATACTGTCAAGAATTTGATATTATATCTTTTTATTAACTTGTTCCCTTTTACAATACGATCATACATATATATATGTGATTCATATTTAGGGAAGAAATAACTTCCTAACACGACTCTACCTCTTGACTAATATAAAGAGTCCTAATCAAAGTACATTCCTAAACAGTCTCGGATACTCGGATTTGTTACCGTCTTTAGAAGTCTCAAATATAAGACTTTCCTAAACAGTCTCTAGGAGACGTACTTAACTGAGACTTTCCTAATCAGTCTCAGTCACGTGTCTCAATACCCCCCCTCAAGACGGAGCATGCAGGTCACAAATGCCCATCTTGGATAAATTAGCATGGAACTGAGCTTTTCCCAACGACTTTGTGAATATATCCGCCAACTGCATTGTGGTAGGAGTATAAGAAGGTAGAATAATCTTTTGTATTACCGCATCCCTTACCAGATGACAGTCCACTTCAATGTGTTTTGTTCTTTCATGAAAAACAGGGTTCTTCGCAATATATAAAGCTGATTGACTATCGCAAAGAAGATTCATCGCTTGTGGATGATAAACTCTCAAATCACTGAGTAATTGTTTCAACCATTTTAATTCACATGTAGCCGCCGCCATGGAACGATATTCCGCTTCAGCCGAGCTACGAGACACAGTTGGTTGCTTCTTAGTCTTCCAAGATACTGGCGAATCTCCAAAACAAATAAACCATCCTGTCAGTGAACGCCTAGTTAAAGGACAACTTGCCCAATCTGAATCACACCAACCTCTCAAGGTTAAACTACTATCAGAGCGCAACAGAATTCCTTGTCCAGGATTCTTTTTCAAATATCTAACCACACGAAGTGCTGCTTCCCAATGCTCCATTCTTGGTCGTTGCATAAACTGAGACAAGATATGCACTGAGTAAGCAAGATCTGGTCTGGTGACAGATAAATAGATCAAACGTCCAACCAATCTTCTATACTTTTCTACATCACAAAGCAAATCTCCTGTTGCTAAAGCAAGACGATGATTGGTTTCAATAGGAAATTCTGCAGGTTTCGCACCCAATAAACCTGCCTCCATTATAATATCCAACGCATATTTCCTCTGGCATATATAGAAACCTTGTTTACTACGAGCCACTTCCAAACCTAGGAAGTATTTTAATTTTCCTAAATCTTTCATCTTAAAACATTGACCCAAGTACGCTTTAAATTGTGTAAGCGCAACTAGATCATTCCCTGCAATAATTAAATCATCAACATACACCAGCACATTAAGTTGCATCTTCCCCTTCATCATAGTAAAAAGAGAATAATCTGAGTACGATTGCCGAAACCCATAATTCTTCAATGCAGTTGATAGCTTCGAAAACCAACACCGCGGTGCTTGTTTTAGACCATACAACGATTTCTTCATCTTACACACCATATTCGGATTACCCTTAGCAAATCCTGGTGGTATTTTCATATATACTTCCTCTTCCAAATCTCCATGTAGGAACGCATTATGCACATCCATCTGATGCACATACCACTGTTTAGCTGCAGCTACAGCCAAGAACATACGAACCGTTGTCATCTTTGCCACTGGTGCAAATGTCTCATTGTAATCTAATCCTTCAACTTGATGATTTCCAAAAATCACAAGTCTCGCCTTTAGACGTACTAAATTCCCGTTTTCATCATATTTTTCCGTATATATCCACTTACTTCCTAAAGCTTTCTTACCAGGTAGCAGTTCTGTTAGATCCCATGTGCCTTGTTCTTCTAAGGCCCGTATTTCTTCCGCCATTGCTTTCCTCCAGCCTGGATGTTTCATTGCCTCTCTGAAATTCCTTGGCTCAGACTTTGCCGATATTGCAGCAATATAATTTTTATGCATGTCCGAAAACCTGTCACAACTAACAAAATATGTCAAAGGATAGGGTGTACCTGAGGATGATGACTGTGATGATTGAGAGTGAGATGGACTATTTTCTCTAATGGTGCATGTCACAAAACCTTTAAGCCTACTCGAGGGAATCTTCTGACGCTTCCTCTTTCCTAAATCTTCATTCACAACAGCAGCATCCGTAGATGGTTCATCATTATTCTCAACAGCTGAATTCTGTGACGCTGTAGGCTGACGCAGAACCGTGACATCCTCAGCAGGTGCCGCAGTTTGTACTGCGATATCTCCATCTATCTGTCGCTGTTTTCCTGCAGTTTCTTCACCACCAGCAGACATACACTCTTCATCATCACTCCACTCTTCACCATTACGATCAGTCTCAGCTGTAGTCCCGGCAACATCAGTCGCTATATGACTTCTAGAGCTCCTCATAATGTCCGTCTCCACTGTTTTACCATTCAACTCAGTCTTAAATGGAAATTGTGTCTCACAAAATTTCACATCTCGTGACACCATAAATTTTCTTGTGTCTAGATCATAAACTTGCCATGCCTTCTTACCATATGGGTAGCCAAGAAACACACACCTCCGTCCTCGACTAGAAAACTTATCTCCTTTACTATTTTGATCATGTACATATCACAAGCACCCAAACACCTTCAACTGTTTATATATAGGTGGTTTTCCAAACAATACTTCATATGGTGTTTTATTATTTAGGATAGGTGTAGGCGTACGATTTATCAAGTATGCTGCTGTCAATGCACACTCTCCCCACAACCATTTCGGCAAGCTTGCTTGAAATCTTAAGGCCCTTGCTACATTCATTATATGTTGATGTTTTCTCTCCACTCTTCCATTTTGTTGAGGAGTACCTACACATGACGTCTCAAAGACTATTCCATAAGTCTTAAAATAACCACGCAATGCATTAAATTCCGTTCCATTATCACTTCTAACAATTTTAATATCTTTGTTAAATTGACGCTTCACAAGAGCAACAAATTCACGAAATTTTGATTCAACTTCTGTTTTATTCTGAATTAAATAAATCCAAACACCTCTTGAATAATCATCCACTATTGTTAGAAAATATTGAGCTCCACATGATGAAGGGATCTTATAAGGACCCCATAAATCTGTGTGAACTAAATCAAAAATACAATCTGATTTACTCAAACTACTAGAAAAACTGCTTCTATGATGCTTTGCCCGAGGACAAATATCACAAGCATCATTATTCTTTTTGATTAATCTACTCACACCTTGCACCTTCTGCAAAACTTTCTCTGAAGGGTGTCCCATACGTTGATGCCACAACTCATATGTATCTTCACGCACAGCCATAACTTCAACATGCGGTACACCACGGAAAATATATAGTCCACCTTGTCTCTCAGCCACTCCAATCATCCTCCTCTTAGACCGGTCCTGTATAAGACATAATTTGTTAGTACACTGAAGAATACAACTCATCTCATCAATAAGTTGTGTGACTGAAATTAGGTTGCAGGTTATCTTAGGCACATAAAGCACGTTTTTAAGTTTCAATCCACCAGGAAGAATCACTGTTCCTGTTTTCTCAGAGGATGCATACTTTCCATCAGGCAATCCAACTGAACATGCCCTAATATCTCTTACATTTATCATGTTAAGAAGTTCATACGTAACATGGTTTGTTGCTCCTGTGTCAACAATCCAAGACGTTTCATTCGTTTTACCTTGTAGATGAGAACCCGACTTTCTTGAGTTCAAAAACTCCATCACCTGTTGTACTTGTGCAGCTGTTACTCCTACTAGACATGCTTCATCAGCTGATGACGTACCAGCACTATCTTTTGCTGCCGAAACTTGCAGGTTATGAGCACGGACAGGATTCCCTCCTTGTCCTCTACCTCCTCTACCATCACGTCCTCTTCCTCCAGTTCTTCCTCCTCTGCCATTCTTTGGTCTGTCTCCCCACCATTCTGGATATCCAATGATTTTAAAACACCCATCATCTGAGTGTCCTTGTCTGCTGCAAGTTTTGCAGTACTTGGTGGGATCATAAGCGCTATTAAGTAGGCGTTGATCAGCTTGCACTTTGAAGGCCATAATATTCTCTTGCATCTCTGTAGGTACTACTCCATCTCCAATCTTTAGGCGTTCTGAGTTCACAATGGCTTGATATGCAACATCTACAGACGGCAGTGGTTCCCTTGCAAGTAATTGTTCACGCAAAGAACTGTATACAGAATCTAACCCAATCAGAAAATAGTGCAAGAAATCTTCTTCTCTTAACATACTTACCTGAGATGCGATATTACATGTACACTGTCCACACTTGCATTGCGGTATCTTCATATAAGTCACCATCTCATCCCATATTTTGTTCAATCTGCCAAAATATATAGCAACTCCCTCTGTTTTCTTCTGTTTGCATTCACTTAAAGATGCTTTTAGTTGACATATTCTTGTTCCACTAACAACACAAAATCTTCTCTTCAGGTGTGCCCATAATAGACTTGCATCCTCATAATCTCCCAGGGTTGATCTTACCGACAATTCCAACGTGTTACCAATCCATGACACCAACGTTGATTGCACTGCTATCCAATCTTCTAACTGATCCGGGTCTTCAGGTCGCTTGATGGTTCCATCAATGAAACCATATTTTCTCTTGGCTATCAGCGATCTTCTTATGGCTCTAGCCCATTCATCATAATTATTCCCTCTCATAACTATTGGAGTTATGATAGTTCCTGGTCCATCACTCGATCCTAGATGATATACAGGATTCTTCTTCTGCGTATCATATTCCATCACCTTCCCTTTTGACGATTCAATCTCATTAACCATCTCTATTTTATTTATTATTATTTTTTTTTTTTAGGTTTCAAAACTGGCTCTCGATGCCATGTCAAGAATTTGATATTATATCTTTTTATTAACTTGTTCCCTTTTACAATACGATCATACATATATATATGTGATTCATACTTAGGGAAGAAATAACTTCCTAACACGACTCTACCTCTTGACTAATATAAAGAGTCCTAATCAAAGTACATTCCTAAACAGTCTCGGATACTCGGATTTGTTACCGTCTTTAGAAGTCTCAAATATAAGACTTTCCTAAACAGTCTCTAGGAGACGTACTTAACTGAGACTTTCCTAATCAGTCTCAGTCACGTGTCTCAATAGATACATAATACTAGAATTAAATTATCAGATCAATACTCGAGTGTAAATCGAACAAAAAGATTTCAGTATCTTCGAGTTTTGAACTCCTATTAATGGACAGAAAGATTTTTACCTCAGAGTTAAAATTAGGTTATCAACTTTGCTTCTATCCTCTCGCTGCTCGAATAGGTGTGAGACAAGAAGAACAGAAAGTCTGAGACACAGATAGTGCTGGTCTTTGGAACTACCGATATAGAACTCATCTGAACCGTCGGGTACATCCAACGGAAGTAAGAATTAACGAATTACCTATTCTTTTTTCTTCAAAATTAGATAAACAAAATTATGTACCACCAGTGCATCCATGAAACAACCATTTTCTGCAGTGCACTAGTTATACAACATTATCCTTCAGGAAGGACACTCCCCTTCGCAAATCTATATCAGCAACAATACAACTAAAGAAACTAGAGCAACAGAGATAATAATTTTCTACTTCTCAACTCCCTGCATTACTTCTGTACCATTCTTGACTTTCGGGATCGACCCGTGCTCTTTTCCGCATATTTTTGATATCTTCAAGTGCTCTATCGTAATCTTCCCCTTCTAAATGTGGATTGAAATGCGGATACTTGGCCAAAGTAAGACTATCCTCCAAGAAATCCCATCCACCACCAGCTAAGAACACCTCCGTGAGTTCTCTGTGAAGTCTCAACTTGTCGCTCCAGTCTGGCCTTAAAATGTTAACATAGTACTTCACGTCTGCACTGTTCAGATGATGTTTTATGCCGGTAAGAAATTTCAAGGGAATTGAGCCGAGTTGAAGAACATCACGGTCTAAGTCATTAAATACGATTCAATTCCATCTCCAAAGCACGCCAGATTAACAAACTGGATGCTCCCCAGTGAAACCACAAGGTAAGGTGGTTCTTTGAGCAGCACAACAAGGGCATAACGAGTCAGGGTACAGCTAGTTGGTGCACCTCTGGGAAGATCAGCAGCATCAAATTGGAACTCGTCTAGCGCCTGAAAATCTATAGGTGTAATAAAAGGCAGTTCAGTGTCGCAAATCCTCTGAGTTTTTTAAATCTTCGTCACGGCTGCTGCTGCTAATCCTAGTTGGCGCCAAACGGAACTGGATATCCTTTGTCTTTGTATTTCGGATCTTGATGGGGTGCTTCAAGTGGAATTGCATGAGAGGCGGCTGCATGCCGTTTCCAAGTCCGTAGAAACACCATTCTACATTATCATGCATGATAACTGTAACTTCATCCCAACGATGGTCTGAGTATGTGAACCCGTTTACATGAGCCTCAATGGTGCCGTGACGTTTTTTTCTTTGGCCGGGAAGGATTACGTATTGTTAAAGTCTGCGGGCATCCAACTCAAAACCAATTGTCACACGTGGACCTACGTACGAGTTTATCAGTCCATCGGTAAACAAGTGTACACAGGCAAGTCTGGGTCTAGGGCTTAGTTCTGATACCATGTTAAAGTCTGCGAGCATCCAACTCAAAACCAATTGGCAATGAGTGGAGCGGCCCTTTCATATTATATTTTAAGTTAATCAATTAATTCTAGCGATGTGGGACTATTGTCCTTTCACACGTATCCTGGCAACCTAGCGATCTTCATGCTTCTGCAGCACTGGCTCTGGATAAAGGTACGTTGTCATCTGTGGACCTTCGCCATAATTATCTGTTGTCCTGGACTGAATCTTGCATCTCCGGACAATAAATCTCTTCAGCGAGTGACCAAGTTTCGCCTGATTCATCATACGAGCCATCTCCTCCGAATCATCATTCGTAATGGTGGGGGGGACAGAATTTCCAGTTCGCTGCAAGGAGGAATCGCATACCTCCATTCCAAAGAGATGCAGCAAAACCTACTTCGGATGAAATAAAATTAGTCTATCTTTTCTTTCTTCAGTGTGTACCTTTATATATATTTCCTAATTAAACAGATTCCCAAATGGAGTCCAAAAGGAGATTTTTTCCATTTCCTGCCGTAGCCCTAAAGATGGGAATGTTGTTTTCTTTTTAACCTTCTGACATTGAAGTCTACTTTCCATGTGAAGGATACGTCGGTGCCGGATTCTGGTGGTGATGCCGACCTGTCCGTACTCTCTTATCGACCAACTTTTGACGGACTTCAAAATTTTGTTGAAGGCATCTATTTTTATATCTCTAATGACATCTTGCAGCTTAGACCGATACGTCCTCTGCATGCTGCGCAAGTGGTAGACCCATTTACAAGCTGTCAAGCTCCTTCAAGTGTTCCATAAAAACGTAAAAAGTAAACTGACTTGACATTCGCTGATTCATATAATAGCCTAGACATCATTATTATTATTATTTGAAATGAATGGCAACAACAGCAACATTCCCTTGTATATAATAAATTCCAAAACATTAACAACGTAACAAAGAGTATCAAATTCTCCTTTATACCACAAACCCACTCAAAAACAACGCATAAATTCTACATAGGTATATATATATATATAAGTGATAAAATGCTTATATAGCTACTTTTATATTATTCCAAGTGAATGCCAAGAAAGTCGATTCTCACCCTATTTGTTAATAATAAATAGAATGAAGAGAGAATGAAAGTAAGTTTTGGAGTATCTATTATAATGGATCTTTAGAATGATGTAACATCTTGATATCGAGTTACGCGTACAAGATCTGTAATTTAACCCGTAACTTGCTCCTTGCGGGGATGTCAAGTGAACCTGTGGTGTGCTCTCGCGCAGCGAGTGTAGCCACCCCACTTTTAATTGATCAAAAAAAAAAAACATCTTGACAAGCCAGTCGCTCCATTTATAATCTTTTAAGAACAAGACATAGGTTTTTGGTGAGCTTCAACTAAAAAAACCTTAACTTGGGCAGGGAAAAAGAATGGCCAGTATTGTTGCTGACAAGGTTTTTGGGGTATTCTGCATTGTAACAGCCGACATAAAGCTGAAGGAGCTTCTTTTCTTATCTGATTCAGTTCAATCTTGTCTCGAAATATTTCACAACAATATTAGTGCATCAACCAAAGTACCTAACGTCTCTCTTTTACAGATTGGTTATTAAGTTTCTATCTACCATCTATTTACAACTTTTTTTATTATCTTTTTTCTCCTAAAGAAGTTTTTATTATTTTCTTTTTCTCCTAAAACAGATTAATTTATTATTCTTTTTTCTCCTAAAGAAAAAGTTATTATTGTCTAAATTAATTTGATTGATAAAATGTTGTTACTAATTCAAGAAATTAACTACATCAATACGGTAGGCAAGCGAACAACAAACTACGCCGCAAACTCTTTTTGAATTATAAATCATATTCCTTTAAAAGCAACTTATGTGGACTCTTTTAAGTTTAATTGAAATTAATTACACAACGCCATTTTCTTTAAATTTAGTTACTTCGTAGAATGCTAAAACTTTTGTATGCTTATGGAAATGTCAGGTTGAAGTGACGATTGTTGATGTTTCGGCTAATAAGAAAGAAAAGAGAAGAGCTTTAATAATTTTCCATTTGTAACAAGAGAGGAGATTTTATCTTCTTATTATGGAACTGACAATCAACAACAAGAACCGTCAGAAATTATTCTTCCTACCGACAGAGGTGAAGCAATTGTTGTTATGAGCAAAGCACTCGAACTATTCCTTAAGAAAAATCTCGACAATAAAATCCTCGCTGGAGCAATCGGACTCGGAGGTAGTGGAGGAGCATCTTTAATATCGCACGCTTTGAAATCTCTTCCATTAGGAATTCCAAAGTTCATTGTGTCAACTCTTGCTAGTGGTAATACTAGTCACTATATTGGTACGTCGGATTTGATATTAATCCCGTCTGTGGTAGATATTTGTGGGATTAATAGCATAAGCCGGGTTTTCTATTCTAATGTTGGAGCGGCGTTTGCTGGAATGGTGGTAGGAAGAATTTCCGGACTCAAAGATGCTATTTCAATAATGACTAAAAAACCCATTATTGGTATAACCATGAATGGCGTGACAACAATATGTGTGAATTCTGTCAAGGAGAAACTTGAGAAACAAGGGTTTGAAACACTGATTTTTCATGCCATGGGTCTTGGTGGTAAAGCTATGGAAGATTTGGTTGCAAGTGGATTCATACAGGTACATTCATATGGGTTGTCACTAGCTACGGTGTAAAATTTATGGTTAAAGACCGGGGCAGATGGACTTTCCCATAAACAATCAAAGGAGACTCTCTTTAGTGTTTTTATCCACACCATATGGTTTATCTTTTCTATGCAATGAATTTTAATCGATTCATAATGAATTTTTTCAGGGTGTTTTGGACGACGACGGAGGTAGCCGATTATCTTGTGGGAGGTATCATGGCTTGTGACAGCTATCGTTTTGATCATATAATAGAGAAGAAGATCCCTTTAGTTATGAGCCTCGGGGGGTGGATTTTGTGGTGCTCGGACCTATGCACACGGTGCCATTAGAATTTCGCCAAAGAAAGCTGCTTAAACACAATGAGCAGGTGAATCACAACTTTTTAAATATAATTATATTTTTTCACGTATTGTGATTATAGTACCATTATTTCCTAAATTTAAATATAATTAGAGTATATTTTTTCTGTAGATTTCAGCAATGAGAACCACGATAGATGAAAACAAGAGAATTGCTACCATTATTTTTGGTGACTTTGTATGCGTTCTGTAATGTCGTAAAATTTTATTAGCATGTCACTGGTAGCTGCCACATGAGTACAATGCCACTAGGGTTAACCTGTATCATTAATATAAAGGGGGGGAAATCTTGTTCTTGATAGGATACATGTTTCGTGATAGTCAAGACTCTTTGTAAACTGGTTGCAATCCGAAGTTATCGTGTTTTGGATTGATGAAATTTGAGATCACGCATGGCATGAAACAACTGGTTTTCTTCTTAAGCATGATGTTATTATGTCAATGCTTATGGATTCTTTGTCTAATGCTGATCAAATTTGGACTTGTCGTATTCAACCTTATGATGTTATTATGTCAATGCTTATGATGTTAACTTGGTACATTGGCTATGTATATGCAAATGAACCAGAATGGCGCCTGAATTGCTTAGCGTATCAGTAACCCACGTATGCAGCTCAACACTGTTGTCAAAAATCTCCTTCAAACAACAATTGGATTATCTTGTGTTAGGAGTTTTTGGTAAAATATAATCTGCAGGATTGCAGATATAATCTAATATTTCACTGTTCAATTTGATAGGGATCTCCAGAACAACAAGTTGACAGAGCCAATCCCTCCTCAACAAGTTGACATGCGTACGGACTTGGCTAAAAGACTGCAGCAAATGAGTAGTTGAATGTGGGTAATCGGTATAATTTCCTAACAAGTTAACGACATTTTCAGATTAAGATCCAGAAATATATTAGTAATCAAAAGTTGATATTTTGTGTCATCACCATACCATCCTTTCAAAGATAAATCTCTTCCCCTGCACTGTTGGAATCTGAATATGAATCTACACTGGGATAGTAGGCCAAAGTAAGACTATCCTCCAAGACATCCCATCCACCTTTAGCTATGAACATCTCCGGGCACTCTCTCATTTCTCTCACAATTTCATTCCAGTTTGGCCTTAAAATGTTCACATAGTACTTGACATTTTCACTGTTCAGACAATCTTTTATGCCAGTAAGAAATTTCAAGGGAATTGAGCGGAGTTGAAGAACCTCACGCTCAAAGTCTTTAAATATGACTGTTATTTCGACTTTATCAAGTCCAATGCGCGCCAGGTTAACAAGATGGATGTCCCATAGTGGTACCACAAGGTAAGGTGGTTCTTTGAGCAGCACAACCAGGTTATAACGAGTCAGGGCACAGCTAGTTGGTGCACATGTGGGAAGATCAGCAGCATCAAATTGGAACTCGTCAAGCGCCTGAAAATATATAGGTGTAAAAGGAAGTTCACTCTCGCAAGTCCCCGCTGAGTTTCTTCAACTGTGTGGATGAAGTTTTTTAAATCTTCGTTACGGACTCTTTCCATATTTTTGTAACTCAGTGGCACCACACGGATCTGGATATCCTTTGTCTCTGAATTTCCGGTCTTGATGGGGCGCTTCAAGTGGAATTGCATGAGAGGCGGCTGCATCTCGTTTCCGAGACCATAGAAACACCATTCTACATTATACATTCATGCAGAATACGGTCCGAGTATTCGAACCCGTTTACATGAGCTTCAATGGTGCCGGTGCCGCAGCAACTATGATCTATCAGATCCGCCAATTATGACCTGATGTATCCTCGCAACCCTGTCGGTCGTCATGCTTCTGCAGCCTCTCTTGATAAACGTCACTTAACCTTGTCATCGGTGGACCTCCGCAAGAACTATCTGTTGTCATGGACTGGCATCTCATGAGAAGTAATCTCCTTGACAAGTGACCAAGTTTTGCCTGATTAATCATACGAGCCTCCTCCTCGGAATTCTCGATTAACACCATTGCAAAGAGGCGCAGCAAAATCTACGATGATGATTTTATTAAACAAACAATTAGAGTAAATAAATCACAACAACACAAAAGGGATCTCTTCTTGCTCTCTCCACAGACAATAAATTAAATTATATGCGTCTCGCTCTCGACAGATCGAAAACAAAAAATTGGTCTCTTCAGAGTGTGCCTTTATATATATATATATATATAGGTTCCTCACCGAGATTTAACCTCTACAAGCCTACTTATGATTAAAAAATTCTTTTATTTTGTTTTAGAGATTCTTATTTTTTGGGTGCATTATTTAAAGGAGATTTTACTGTAGTTTCCTAAGTTGGACCGATTCCTAACTGGAGTCCAAATCAGAGATGCTTTCCTGATTGAGGTTGTTAATCATGACTTTTATGTGGCCTTAACGGATTGGATGCTTTGTCAACTGCTGAGGATCCTTTCGTTTCTCCCCCCCGCCTCTTATGGCTATATTAATCGCCTATAAGATAGTATAGCGTAAAGTGGATTGATGCTTACATTTTGAGTTCTTTGGCATTCTAGGAGTGATTTATAAGTATTGCTTTTGAATTTGTGGGGATCAATCGAAAGTGTAAGCCTGCTTGTACTTCGTTTGATCCTAATGTGAAATTGTTTAAGAACACTGGAGAAAGTGTTAGACAATCTGAATATGCTAGTATAATTGGAAGTCTGCGTTATGCAACTGATTGTACAAGACCAGACATTGCATATGCAGTGGGAGTTCTGTGCAGGTTTACCAGTAATCCTAGTTTGGAACACTGGGATGCTATTGAGAGGGTTATGCGGTATCTGAAAAGAACCACAAACCTAGGATTACACTATAAGAGGCATCCCACAGTCCTTGAAGGATTTAACGATGCTAATTGGAATACTCTTTCAGATGATTCCAAGGCCACCAGTGGATATGTTTTTACTATTGCTGGGGGCGCTGTATCTTGGAGATCAAAGAAACAGACAATTATAGCCCAATCTACGATGGAGGCTGAATTGATGGCACTAGCAGCAGCTAGTGAAGAAGCAGGATGGCTGAAGAGTCTGTTATCAGACATTCCAGTATGGGAAAAACCGATACCAGCCACTTTGATCCACTGCGATAGTACCGCGGCTATCGGAGTAGTAGAGAACTGTTATAATAACAGTAAGAATCGACAGATACGTCGAAAGCACGACACAGTTAGAGAATTTCTCACAACTGGTGTTGTTAGAGTAGATCATGTAAGGTCTGAAGGAAATATAGCTGATACTTTGACGAAAGGATTAGCAAGAGAAAAGGTATGGAATATCTCTAAAAGTATGGGACTTTTGCCCGTGAGAAGTTGAGTCATTTGTAATGGATACCCAACCTAGAAATAGGTTCAAAGGGACTAGACGAAGTTACAAATAATATGATAGAGTCATGCATTCCCATAGCATGATATCCTGAAGTGGGAAACAGGTTGAGTGTTTAAACTCTTAATGATGTCTATAGCTCTTAAGTTAAGAGTGGCATATACAGGAGTATCCTTGATAGACTCACCTACACGAATGTGAAGGTGTGGCCGCCTTCTATGAGAACTTGGGCATTTCTCTAGATCGTTCGTTAAGAAAGGGATAAGCACATGGCCCTAATGTGCAAAATTAAGAACTTTACTCTAAGATATAGTTGTGTGTGTTGTATAATCTATTATTAGTTAGAGTTCAAGACGAGAGTCACTCTAGTTACCTGATACTTAGAAAGTTCAACACTATGTAGAGGTTCAAGTCGAAAGGCACCTTTGCTTATGCACAACTGTATAGCACTTGCTCAATGTTTTAAAATATAAGTGGGGGATTGTTGGGGTATATATTTAAAAACATAGTTTTGTAATAATATGCCAAAATTAGAGAGATAGTATGGTGGCATTGTTTTGAGCTCCCACACTATAGGCATGGGTTCAATTCCCACCCCACACAATTTCACTAGGGTATATACTATTTATACTATATATTATATTACATTAGTCCGGGAGCGGGGCCTTGGGGCCTTATACTGAAATTTATCAAACTAATGGCATTATACATGAAAGAACTGCACCATATAATCCTCAAATGAATGGGAAAGCTGAAAGAAAGAATCGTACTCTTACTGAATTGACTGTTGCTTGTTTGCTTAGCTCTGGTGCTGCTTCTCATTGGTGGGGTGAATGTTTGCTGACTGTTTGCCATGTTTTGAACCGCATTCCTAATAATAAAACCATGATATCTCCTTATGAACTTTGGAGAAATAGAAAACCTAATGTCTCTTATTTTAGAGTTTGGGGTTGCTTAGCTTTTGTTAGAAAACCTGATCCTAAAAGACATAAGTTAGAAAGTAGAGCTTATGAATGTGTTTTTATTGGTTATGCTCAAAACAGTAAAGCTTATAGGTTCTTTGATATTAATAATAAGGTTATTATTGAATCTATTGATGTTGATTTCTTTGAAGAGAGATTTCCTTTTAAATCTAGAAATAGTGGGGGTTCTTTAGGCAACGAGAGAACGTAGACTTCTTTGATACTTATTCTCCTGTTACTAGATTAACATCTATACGTGTTTTGATTGCTGCTGCCGCTGCTCATAATCTTGTTATTCACCAAATGGATGTTAAAACTGCCTTTTTGAATGGTGAACTAGAAGAGGAAATTTATATGGAACAACCTGAAGGTTTTGTAATTCCTGGACAAGAACAGAAAGTATGTAAGCTAGAAAAATCCCTTTATGGTTTAAAACAAGCTCCTAAACAGTGTCATGAGAAATTTGATAATTTAATGATTTCACATAACTTCAGAATAAACGAGGGTGACAAATGCATCTATTATAAATTTGAGAATGACGTGTGTGTGATTGTTTGCTTGTATGTGGATGATTTGCTGATATTTGGTTCCAATTTATCTGTTGTCAATGAAACTAAAGGTATGCTTAGTTCGAATTTTGACATGAAAGATTTGGGTGAAGCTAGTGTAATCTTGGGAATCAAAATAACTAGAACTAGTAGTGGTATTTGTTTGGATCAATCTCACTACATTGAAAAAATTCTGAGAAAGTATGAATATTTTGATTGTAAGCCTGCTTGTACTCCGTTTGATCCTAATGTGAAATTGTTTAAGAACACTGGAGAAAGTGTTAGACAATCTGAATATGCTAGTATAATTGGAAGTCTGCGTTATGCAACTGATTGTACAAGACCAGACATTGCATATGCAGTGGGAGTTCTGTGCAGGTTTACCAGTAATCCTAGTTTGGAACACTGGGATGCTATTGAGAGGGTTATGCGGTATCTGAAAAGAACCACAAACCTAGGATTACACTATAAGAGGCATCCCTCAGTCCTTGAAGGATTTAGCGATGCTAATTGGAATACTCTTTCAGATGATTCCAAGGCCACCAGTGGATATGTTTTTACTATTGCTGGGGGCGCTGTATCTTGGAGATCAAAGAAACAGACAATTATAGCCCAATCTACGATGGAGGCTGAATTGATGGCACTAGCAGCAGCTAGTGAAGAAGCAGGATGGCTGAAGAGTCTGTTATCAGACATTCCAGTATGGGAAAAACCGATACCAGCCACTTTGATCCACTGCGATAGTACCGCGGCTATCGGAGTAGTAGAGAACTGTTATAATAACAGTAAGAATCGACAGATACGTCGAAAGCACGACACAGTTAGAGAATTTCTCACAACTGGTGTTGTTAGAGTAGATCATGTAAGGTCTGAAGGAAATATAGCTGATACTTTGACGAAAGGATTAGCAAGAGAAAAGGTATGGAATATCTCTAAAAGTATGGGACTTTTTCCCGTGAGAAGTTGAGTCATTTGTAATGGATACCCAACCTAGAAATAGGTTCAAAGGGACTAGACGAAGTTACAAATAATATGATAGAGTCATGCATTCCCATAGCATGATATCCTGAAGTAGGAAACAGGTTGAGTGTTTAAACTCTTAATGATGTCTATAGCTCTTAAGTTAAGAGTGGGATATACAGGAGTATCCTTGATAGACTCACCTATACGAATGTGAAGGTGTGGCCGCCTTCTATGAGAACTTGGGCATTTCTCTAGATCGTTCGTTAAGAAAGGGATAAGCACATGGCCCTAATGTGCAAAATTAAGAACTTTACTCTAAGATATAGTTGTGTGTGTTGTATAATCTATTATTAGTTAGAGTTCAAGACGAGAGTCACTCTAGTTACCTGATACTTAGAAAGTTCAACACTATGTAGAGGTTCAAGTCGAAAGGCACCTTTGCTTATGCACAACTGTATAGCACTTGCTCAATGTTTTAAAATATAAGTGGGGGATTGTTGGGGTATATATTTAAAAACATAGTTTTGTAATAATATGCCAAAGTTAGAGAGATAGTATGGTGGAATTGTTTTGAGCTCCCACACTATAGGCATGGGTTCAATTCCCACCCCACACAATTTCACTAGGGTATATACTATATATTATATTACATTAGTCCGGGAGCGGGGCCTTGGGGGTCTTGGGAGGTCTGCTGATCCAGAAACAATTTTTTTGCTGTTTTTAACTTAAATTTTCAAAACGTATTAAGATAATTATATCATGATTAATTACAGTTAATGTTGAAATTTTAATACGGCCGTTTTTTTGCTGTTACAAAGAAATTTAATTGGCATTTAATCGAAAATTAATTTTCCATTAATTCCATTGATTCTTTTTGATTATAAAAAAAAAAAAACTGGTTTCTGGAAGAAAAAATATAGAACGTTATTTTTATTTCGTCAAGTTCTCTGAGCAAGTGTTGTTGAAAGAGTTACTATTGATTCGATTTCTCAGTGCAGAGAAATCGAAAGAGATAAGCTGTTTTATCCCATAGGGTTTCGACAAAAAACTGACTGCTAGCACAATCAAGAGGCAGAGTCGCGAAACACCTTAAAGATAGCGACCTAGTACGCGACTCAGCGGTTTCTTTGTGTGATTTGATTATAGTGCTTTGTTTCCAACAATTTTAAGGTGGTTCGTTTCTGCTATGGAGAATGAAAAGAAGCGCGTTGATGATACCAACAAGCCTTTCAAATTTGAAGGGTTGCATTTCAGAAGATGGAAGCTGAAGATGTTCTTTTATCTCAAACTGATGAAGCTGCATATGATTGTGTCGAGTGTTCATCCTGGAACCCTGGAACCTGCTGCTGATAAGACTGCTGCTGTTGCTGCTGGCGGTGGTGCTGCTACAGATCCACCTCCTACCGGTGGTGTTGAAGAAGTTCTTTCTCAAACTCCCGAGGAAAAACAAAAGGCCATCGACAAATGGATCGATAATGACTTTGATTGCAAAAACTACATTCTTAATGCATTATCTGACGATTTATATGAGTATTATTCAACTTTTGAAACTGCTAAAGTTGTATGGGATGCATTACAGAAAAAATATGACACCGAGGAAGCGGGTTCAAAGAAATATGCTGTGAGCCGGTATGTGAGATACCAAATGGTGGATGATAGATCAGTTGTTGCACAGGCTCATGAACTTCAAAAAATTTACCACGAAATTGTGGCCGAAGGTATGAAAACTGATGAACAATTTCAAGTTTCTGTAATGATTGACAAGTTACCACCTAGCTGGAAAGATTTTCGTAATACTTTGCGTCACAAGACTAAAGAATTTTCTCTTGAAAGTTTGATTGTTAAGCTCAGGGTTGAGGAAGAAGCTCGGAAACAAGATAAGAAGGAAGAGATTCTCATTGTTTCTAACAATAAGACTCATCCGAATTTAAAACCTAAGAAAAGGGATATGAAACCTAACCCGAACCAGAAGAAATGAGGAAGGCCTAATCAAAACAAGAACCAACACCCATCGAAAAATGGACAGAATTCCAATTCTGAATTTCTTTGTTATATCTGTAATAAACCAAACCACATGGCTAGGAATTGCAGATTTAACAAGGAAAAGAATAACGCACAAGCTAATGCTGTGGGTGACGTTATAATTGCCATGGTCTCTGATCCAGAGTTCTACATGGTTGGTGGATCTGATGGGTGGTGGATAGACAGTGGTGCTTCGCGTCATTGTTGTTTTGATAGGTCCATGTTTAAGACTTATGCTGAAACCAAGGACAAGAAAGTGTTATTGGGAGACTCCCACAGCACTATGGTGAAAGGTTCTGGTACGGTAGAGTTGAAGTTTACTTCTGGGAAGACACTCATGCTGAAAGATGTCCTTCACACTCCAGAAATGAGAAAGAACCTTGTTTCCGGCTATCTTCTCAACAAGGCTGGGTTGTATCAAACTATTGGGTCTGATATTTACACTATAACTAAGAATAAGAATTTTGTAGGAAAGGGTTATGCTACTGATGGAATGTTTAAGCTTAATGTTGATGCTATGAATAAAATTGATTCTTCTGCTTATATGGTTTGCAATTTTAATGTTTGGCATGGTAGGCTTTGTCATGTGGGTAAAAAAGTTAGTAAATAACATGAGTAAGTTAGGTGTCCTCCCTGAATTTTCTGAAAATGATTTTGAAAAATGTGAATACTGTAGTCAAGCAAAAATAACCAAGACTTCACATAAATCTGTTGTAAGAGAATCGAAACCACTAGACTTAATACATTCTGATTTGTGTGAATATGAAGGTATCCTAACTAGAAATGGCAAGAGGTATATCATGACGTTCATTGATGATTGTTCTAATTATACTTATGTTTATTTGTTGAGCCATAAGAACGAAGCTATTGAAAAGTTTAAGATTTTTATTGCTGAAATTGAAAATCAATTTGGTAGGAAAATTAAGAGATTTCGTAGTGATAGAGGCACTGAATATGATTCTTCTCCTTTTACTGAAATTTATCAAACTAATGGCATTATACATGAAAGAACTGCACCATATAATCCTCAAATGAATGGGAAAGCTGAAAGAAAGAATCGTACTCTTACTGAATTGACTGTTGCTTGTTTGCTTAGCTCTGGTGCTGCTTCTCATTGGTGGGGTGAATGTTTGCTGACTGTTTGCCATGTTTTGAACCGCATTCCTAATAATAAAACCATGATATCTCCTTATGAACTTTGGAGAAATAGAAAACCTAATGTCTCTTATTTTAGAGTTTGGGGTTGCTTAGCTTTTGTTAGAAAACCTGATCCTAAAAGATATAAGTTAGAAAGTAGAGCTTATGAATGTGTTTTTATTGGTTATGCTCAAAACAGTAAAGCTTATAGGTTCTTTGATATTAATAATAAGGTTATTATTGAATCTATTGATGTTGATTTCTTTGAAGAGAGATTTCCTTTTAAATCTAGAAATAGTGGGGGTAATAGTGGGGGTTCTTTATCTAGTGTTTTACCTAGAGCTGATTCTGAACATAGATTAGAAGAACCTAGAAGTGCAGAAACTAGGATCACTGAAGTTGAACCTAGAAGAAGTAAAAGAGCTAGGACTGACACAAGAGATCCTGATTTTGAATTTTATGCCGTAGAGGAAGAACCTTCTAATTTACAAGAGGCGTTCAGTTCTGCAGAGTCTAGTTTCTGGCAAGAAGCTGTAGATAATGAATGGGATTCTCATATGTCTAATGGAACTTGGCGTATAGTAGATTTACCTCCTGGTTGTAAGCCTATAGGTTGTAAATGGGTTTTGAAAAGGAAACTAAAGCCTGATGGAACAATAGAGAAGCACAAAGCCAGACTGGTTGCTAAAGGATTTAGGCAACGAGAGAACGTAGACTTCTTTGATACTTATTCTCCTGTTACTAGATTAACATCTATACGTGTTTTGATTGCTGTTGCCGCTGCTCATAATCTTGTTATTCACCAAATGGATGTTAAAACTGCCTTTTTGAATGGTGAACTAGAAGAGGAAATTTATATGGAACAACCTGAAGGTTTTGTAATTCCTGGACAAGAACAGAAAGTATGTAAGCTAGAAAAATCCCTTTATGGTTTAAAACAAGCTCCTAAACATTGGCATGAGAAATTTGATAATTTAATGATTTCACATAACTTCAGAATAAACGAGGGTGACAAATGCATCTATTATAAATTTGAGAATGATGTGTGTGTGATTGTTTGCTTGTATGTGGATGATTTGCTGATATTTGGTTCCAATTTATCTGTTGTCAATGAAACTAAAGGTATGCTTAGTTCGAATTTTGACATGAAAGATTTGGGTGAAGCTAGTGTAATCTTGGGAATCAAAATAACTAGAACTAGTAGTGGTATTTGTTTGGATCAATCTCACTACATTGAAAAAATTCTGATAAAGTATGAATATTTTGATTGTAAGCCTGCTTGTACTCCGTTTGATCCTAATGTGAAATTGTTTAAGAACACTGGAGAAAGTGTTAGACAATCTGAATATGCTAGTATAATTGGAAGTCTGCGTTATGCAACTGATTGTACAAGACCAGACATTGCATATGCAGTGGGAGTTCTGTGCAGGTTTACCAGTAATCCTAGTTTGGAACACTGGGATGCTATTGAGAGGGTTATGCGGTATCTGAAAAGAACCACAAACCTAGGATTACACTATAAGAGGCATCCCGCAGTCCTTGAAGGATTTAGCGATGCTAATTGGAATACTCTTTCAGATGATTCCAAGGCCACCAGTGGATATGTTTTTACTATTGCTGGGGGCGCTGTATCTTGGAGATCAAAGAAACAGACAATTATAGCCCAATCTACGATGGAGGCTGAATTGATGGCACTAGCAGCAGCTAGTGAAGAAGCAGGATGGCTGAAGAGTCTGTTATCAGACATTCCAATATGGGAAAAACCGATACCAGCCACTTTGATCCACTGCGATAGTACCGCGGCTATCGGAGTAGTAGAGAACTGTTATAATAACAGTAAGAATCGACAGATACGTCGAAAGCACGACACAGTTAGAGAATTTCTCACAACTGGTGTTGTTAGAGTAGATCATGTAAGGTCTGAAGGAAATATAGCTGATACTTTGACGAAAGGATTAGCAAGATAAAAGGTATGGAATATCTCTAAAAGTATGGGACTTTTGCCCGTGAGAAGTTGAGTCATTTGTAATGGATACCCAACCTAGAAATAGGTTCAAAGGGACTAGACGAAGTTACAAATAATATGATAGAGTCATGCATTCCCATAGCATGATATCCTGAAGTAGGAAACAGGTTGAGTGTTTAAACTCTTAATGATGTCTATAGCTCTTAAGTTAAGAGTGGGATATACAGGAGTATCCTTGATAGACTCACCTATACGAATGTGAAGGTGTGGCCGCCTTCTATGAGAACTTGGGCATTTCTCTAGATCGTTCGTTAAGAAAGGGATAAGCACATGGCCCTAATGTGCAAAATTAAGAACTTTACTCTAAGATATAGTTGTGTGTGTTGTATAATCTATTATTAGTTAGAGTTCAAGACGAGAGTCACTCTAGTTACCTGATACTTAGAAAGTTCAACACTATGTAGAGGTTCAAGTCGAAAGGCACCTTTGCTTATGCACAACTGTATAGCACTTGCTCAATGTTTTAAAATATAAGTGGGGGATTGTTGGGGTATATATTTAAAAACATAGTTTTGTAATAATATGCCAAAGTTAGAGAGATAGTATGGTGGCATTGTTTTGAGCTCCCACACTATAGGCATGGGTTCAATTCCCACCCCACACAATTTCACTAGGGTATATACAATTTATACTATATATTATATTACATTAGTCCGGGAGCGGGGCCTTGGGGGTCTTGGAAGGTCTGCTGATCCAGAAACAATTTTTTTGCTGTTTTTAACTTAAATTTTCAAAACGTATTAAGATAATTATATCATGATTAATTACAGTTAATGTTGAAATTTTAATACGGCCGTTTTTTTGCTGTTACAAAGAAATTTAATTGGCATTTAATCGAGAATTAATTTTCCATTAATTCCATTGATTCTTTTTGATTATAAAAAAAAAAAAACTGGTTTCTGGAAGAAAAAATATAGAACGTTATTTTTATTTCGTCAAGTTCTCTGAGCAAGTGTTGTTGAAAGAGTTACTATTGATTCGATTTCTCAGTGCAGAGAAATCGAAAGAGATAAGCTGTTTTATCCCATAGGGTTTCGACAAAAAACTGACTGCTAGCACAATCAAGAGGCAGAGTCGCGAAACACCTTAAAGATAGCGACCTAGTACGCGACTCAGCGGTTTCTTTGTGTGATTTGATTATAGTGCTTTGTTTCCAACAATTTTAAGGTGGTTCGCTTCTGCTATGGAGAATGAAAAGAAGCGCGTTGATGATACCAACAAGCCTTTCAAATTTGAAGGGTTGCATTTCAGAAGATGGAAGCTGAAGATGTTCTTTTATCTCAAACTGATGAAGCTGCATATGATTGTGTCGAGTGTTCATCCTGGAACCCTGGAACCTGCTGCTGATAAGACTGCTGCTGTTGCTGCTGGCGGTGGTGCTGCTACAGATCCACCTCCTACCGGTGGTGTTGAAGAAGTTGTTTCTCAAACTCCCGAGGAAAAACAAAAGGCCATCGACAAATGGATCGATAATGACTTTGATTGCAAAAACTACATTCTTAATGCATTATCTGACGATTTATATGAGTATTATTCAACTTTTGAAACTGCTAAAGATGTATGGGATGCATTACAGAAAAAATATGACACCGAGGAAGCGGGTTCAAAGAAATATGCTGTGAGCCGGTATGTGAGATACCAAATGGTGGATGATAGATCAGTTGTTGCACAGGCTCATGAACTTCAAAAAATTTACCACGAAATTGTGGCCGAAGGTATGAAAACTGATGAACAATTTCAAGTTTCTGTAATGATTGACAAGTTACCACCTAGCTGGAAAGATTTTCGTAATACTTTGCGTCACAAGACTAAAGAATTTTCTCTTGAAAGTTTGATTGTTAAGCTCAGGGTTGAGGAAGAAGCTCGGAAACAAGATAAGAAGGAAGAGATTCTCATTGTTTCTAACAATAAGACTCATCCGAATTTAAAACCGAAGAAAAGGGATATGAAACCTAACCCGAACCAGAAGAAAGGAGGAAGGCCTAATCAAAACAAGAACCAACACCCATCGAAAAATGGACAGAATTCCAATTCTGAATTTCTTTGTTATATCTTTAATAAACCAAACCACATGGCTAGGAATTGCAGATTTAACAAGGAAAAGAATAACGCACAAGCTAATGCTGTGGGTGACGTTATAATTGCCATGGTCTCTGATCCAGAGTTCTACATGGTTGGTGGATCTGATGGGTGGTGGATAGACAGTGGTGCTTCGCGTCATTGTTGTTTTGATAGGTCCATGTTTAAGACTTATGCTGAAACCAAGGACAAGAAAGTGTTATTGGGAGACTCCCACAGCACTATGGTGAAAGGTTCTGGTACGGTAGAGTTGAAGTTTACTTCTGGGAAGACACTCATGCTGAAAGATGTCCTTCACACTCCAGAAATGAGAAAGAACCTTGTTTCCGGCTATCTTCTCAACAAGGCTGGGTTGTATCAAACTATTGGGTCTGATATTTACACTATAACTAAGAATAAGAATTTTGTAGGAAAGGGTTATGCTACTGATGGAATGTTTAAGCTTAATGTTGATGCTATGAATAAAATTGATTCTTCTGCTTATATGGTTTGCAATTTTAATGTTTGGCATGGAAGGCTTTGTCATGTGGGTAAAAAGTTAGTAAATAACATGAGTAAGTTAGGTGTCCTCCCTGAATTTTCTGAAAATGATTTTGAAAAATGTGAATACTGTAGTCAAGCAAAAATAACCAAGACTTCACATAAATCTGTTGTAAGAGAATCGAAACCACTAGACTTAATACATTCTGATTTGTGTGAATATGAAGGTATCCTAACTAGAAATGGCAAGAGGTATATCATGACGTTCATTGATGATTGTTCTAATTATACTTATGTTTATTTGTTGAGCCATAAGAACGAAGCTATTGAAAAGTTTAAGATTTTTATTGCTGAAATTGAAAATCAATTTGGTAGGAAAATTAAGAGATTTCGTAGTGTTAGAGGCACTGAATATGATTCTTCTCCTTTTACTGAAATTTATCAAACTAATGGCATTATACATGAAAGAACTGCACCATATAATCCTCAAATGAATGGGAAAGCTGAAAGAAAGAATCGTACTCTTACTGAATTGACTGTTGCTTGTTTGCTTAGCTCTGGTGCTGCTTCTCATTGGTGGGGTGAATGTTTGCTGACTGTTTGCCATGTTTTGAACCGCATTCCTAATAATAAAACCATGATATCTCCTTATGAACTTTGGAGAAATAGAAAACCTAATGTCTCTTATTTTAGAGTTTGGGGTTGCTTAGCTTTTGTTAGAAAACCTGATCCTAAAAGACATAAGTTAGAAAGTAGAGCTTATGAATGTGTTTTTATTGGTTATGCTCAAAACAGTAAAGCTTATAGGTTCTTTGATATTAATAATAAGGTTATTATTGAATCTATTGATGTTGATTTATTTGAAGAGAGATTTCCTTTTAAATCTAGAAATAGTGGGGGTAATAGTGGGGGTTCTTTATCTAGTGTTTTACCTAGAGCTGATTCTGAACATAGATTAGAAGAACCTAGAAGTGCAGAAACTAGGATCACTGAAGTTGAACCTAGAAGAAGTAAAAGAGCTAGGACTGACACAAGAGATCCTGATTTTGAATTTTATGCCGTAGAGGAAGAACCTTCTAATTTACAAGAGGCGTTCATTTCTGCAGAGTCTAGTTTCTGGCAAGAAGCTGTAGATAATGAATGGGATTCTCATATGTCTAATGGAACTTGGCGTATAGTAGATTTACCTCCTGGTTGTAAGCCTATAGGTTGTAAATGGGTTTTGAAAAGGAAACTAAAGCCTGATGGAACAATAGAGAAGCACAAAGCTAGACTGGTTGCTAAAGGATTTAGGCAACGAGAGAACGTAGACTTCTTTGATACTTATTCTCCTGTTACTAGATTAACATCTATACGTGTTTTGATTGTTGTTGCCGCTGCTCATAATCTTGTTATTCACCAAATGGATGTTAAAACTGCCTTTTTGAATGGTGAACTAGAAGAGGAAATTTATATGGAACAACCTGAATATTTTGATTGTAAGCCTGCTTGTACTCCGTTTGATCCTAATGTGAAATTGTTTAAGAACACTGGAGAAAGTGTTAGACAATCTGAATATGCTAGTATAATTGGAAGTCTGCGTTATGCAACTGATTGTACAAGACCAGACATTGCATATGCAGTGGGAGTTCTGTGCAGGTTTACCAGTAATCCTAGTTTGGAACACTGGGATGCTATTGAGAGGGTTATGCGGTATCTGAAAAGAACCACAAACCTAGGATTACACTATAAGAGGCATCCCGCAGTCCTTGAAGGATTTAGCGATGCTAATTGGAATACTCTTTCAGATGATTCCAAGGCCACCAGTGGATATGTTTTTACTATTGCTGGGGGCGCTGTATCTTGGAGATCAAAGAAACAGACAATTATAGCCCAATCTACGATGGAGGCTGAATTGATGGCACTAGCAGCAGCTAGTGAAGAAGCAGGATGGCTGAAGAGTCTGTTATCAGACATTCCAGTATGGGAAAAACCGATACCAGCCACTTTGATCCACTGCGATAGTACCGCGGCTATCGGAGTAGTAGAGAACTGTTATAATAACAGTAAGAATCGACAGATACGTCGAAAGCACGACACAGTTAGAGAATTTCTCACAACTAGTGTTGTTAGAGTAGATCATGTAAGGTCTGAAGGAAATATAGCTGATACTTTGACGAAAGGATTAGCAAGAGAAAAGGTATGGAATATCTCTAAAAGTATGGGACTTTTGCCCGTGAGAAGTTGAGTCATTTGTAATGGATACCCAACCTAGAAATAGGTTCAAAGGGACTAGACGAAGTTACAAATAATATGATAGACTCATGCATTCCCATATCATGATATCCTGAAGTGGGAAACAGGTTGAGTGTTTAAACTCTTAATGATGTCTATAGCTCTTAAGTTAAGAGTGGGATATACAGGAGTATCCTTGATAGACTCACCTATACGAATGTGAAGGTGTGGCCGCCTTCTATGAGAACTTGTGCATTTCTCTAGATCGTTCGTTAAGAAAGGGATAAGCACATGGCCCTAATGTGCAAAATTAAGAACTTTACTCTAAGATATAGTTGTGTGTGTTGTATAATCTATTATTAGTTAGAGTTCAAGACGAGAGTCACTCTAGTTACCTGATACTTAGAAAGTTCAACACTATGTAGAGGTTCAAGTCGAAAGGCACCTTTGCTTATGCACAACTGTATAGCACTTGCTCAATGTTTTAAAATATAAGTGGGGGATTGTTGGGGTATATATTTAAAAACATAGTTTTGTAATAATATGCCAAAGTTAGAGAGATAGTATGGTGGCATTGTTTTGAGCTCCCACACTATAGGCATGGGTTCAATTCCCACCCCACACAATTTCACTAGGGTATATACTATATATTATATTACATTAGTCCGGGAGCGGGGCCTTGGGGGTCTTGGGAGGTCTGCTGATCCATAAACAATTTTTTTTGCTGTTTTTAACTTAAATTTTCAAAACGTATTAAGATAATTATATCATGATTAATTACAGTTAATGTTGAAATTTTAATACGGCCGTTTTTTTGCTGTTACAAAGAAATTTAATTGGCATTTAATCGAAAATTAATTTTCCATTAATTCCATTGATTCTTTTTGATTATAAAAAAAAAAAAACTGGTTTCTGGAAGAGAAAAGATAGAACGTTATTTTTATTTCGTCAAGTTTTCTGAGCAAGTGTTGTTGAAAGAGTTATTATTGATTCGATTTCTCAGTGCAGAGAAATCGAAAGAGATAAGCTGTTTTATCCCATAGGGTTTCGACAAAAAACTGACTGCTAGCACAATCAAGAGGCAGAGTCGCGAAACACCTTAAAGATAGCGACCTAGTACGCGACTCAGCGGTTTCTTTGTGTGATTTGATTATAGTGCTTTGTTTCCAACAATTTTAAGGTGATTCGTTTCTGCTATGGAGAATGAAAAGAAGCGCGTTGATGATACCAACAAGCCTTTCAAATTTGAAGGGTTGCATTTCAGAAGATGGAAGCTGAAGATGTTCTTTTATCTCAAACTGATGAAGCTGCATATGATTGTGTCGAGTGTTCATCCTGGAACCCTGGAACCTGCTGCTGATAAGACTGCTGCTGATAAGGCTGCTGCTGTTGCTGCTGGCGGTGGTGCTGCTACAGATCCACCTCCTACCGGTGGTGTTGAAGAAGTTGTTTCTCAAACTCCCGAGGAAAAACAAAAGGCCATCGACAAATGGATCGATAATGACTTTGATTGCAAAAACTACATTCTTAATGCATTATCTGACGATTTATATGAGTATTATTCAACTTTTGAAACTGCTAAAGATGTATGGGATGCATTACAGAAAAAATATGACACCGAGGAAGCGGGTTCAAAGAAATATGCTGTGAGCCGGTATGTGAGATACCAAATGGTGGATGATAGATCAGTTGTTGCACAGGCTCATGAACTTCAAAAAATTTACCACGAAATTGTGGCCGAAGGTATGAAAACTGATGAACAATTTCAAGTTTCTGTAATGATTGACAAGTTACCACCTAGCTGGAAAGATTTTCGTAATACTTTGCGTCACAAGACTAAAGAATTTTCTCTTGAAAGTTTGATTGTTAAGCTCAGGGTTGAGGAAGAAGCTCGGAAACAAGATAAGAAGGAAGAGATTCTCATTGTTTCTAACAATAAGACTCATCCGAATTTAAAACCTAAGAAAAGGGATATGAAACCTAACCCGAACCAGAAGAAAGGAGGAAGGCCTAATCAAAACAAGAACCAACACCCATCGAAAAATGGACAGAATTCCCATTCTGAATTTCTTTGTTATATCTTTAATAAACCAAACCACATGGCTAGGAATTGCAGATTTAACAAGGAAAAGAATAACGCACAAGCTAATGCTGTGGGTGACGTTATAATTGCCATGGTCTCTGATCCAGAGTTCTACATGGTTGGTGGATCTGATGGGTGGTGGATAGACAGTGGTGCTTCGCGTCATTGTTGTTTTGATAGGTCCATGTTTAAGACTTATGCTGAAACCAAGGACAAGAAAGTGTTATTGGGAGACTCCCACAGCACTATGGTGAAAGGTTCTGGTACGGTAGAGTTGAAGTTTACTTCTGGGAAGACACTCATGCTGAAAGATGTCCTTCACACTCCAGAAATGAGAAAGAACCTTGTTTCCGGCTATCTTCTCAACAAGGCTGGGTTGTATCAAACTATTGGGTCTGATATTTACACTATAACTAAGAATAAGAATTTTGTAGGAAAGGGTTATGCTACTGATGGAATGTTTAAGCTTAATGTTGATGCTATGAATAAAATTGATTTTTCTGCTTATATGGTTTGCAATTTTAATGTTTGGCATGGTAGGCTTTGTCATGTGGGTAAAAAGTTAGTAAATAACATGAGTAAGTTAGGTGTCCTCCCTGAATTTTCTGAAAATGATTTTGAAAAATGTGAATACTGTAGTCAAGCAAAAATAACCAAGACTTCACATAAATCTGTTGTAAGAGAATCGAAACCACTAGACTTAATACATTCTGATTTGTGTGAATATGAAGGTATCCTAACTAGAAATGGCAAGAGGTATATCATGACGTTCATTGATGATTGTTCTAATTATACTTATGTTTATTTGTTGAGCCATAAGAACGAAGCTATTGAAAAGTTTAAGATTTTTATTGCTGAAATTGAAAATCAATTTGGTAGGAAAATTAAGAGATTTCGTAGTGATAGAGGCACTGAATATGATTCTTCTCCTTTTACTGAAATTTATCAAACTAATGGCATTATACATGAAAGAACTGCACCATATAATCCTCAAATGAATGGGAAAGCTGAAAGAAAGAATCGTACTCTTACTGAATTGACTGTTGCTTGTTTGCTTAGCTCTGGTGCTGCTTCTCATTGGTGGGGTGAATGTTTGCTGACTGTTTGCCATGTTTTGAACCGCATTCCTAATAATAAAACCATGATATCTCCTTATGAACTTTGGAGAAATAGAAAACCTAATGTCTCTTATTTTAGAGTTTGGGGTTGCTTAGCTTTTGTTAGAAAACCTGATCCTAAAAGACATAAGTTAGAAAGTAGAGCTTATGAATGTATTTTTATTGGTTATGCTCAAAACAGTAAAGCTTATAGGTTCTTTAATATTAATAATAAGGTTATTATTGAATCTATTGATGTTGATTTCTTTGAAGAGAGATTTCCTTTTAAATCTAGAAATAGTGGGGGTAATAGTGGGGGTTCTTTATCTAGTGTTTTACCTAGAGCTGATTCTGAACATAGATTAGAAGAACCTAGAAGTGCAGAAACTAGGATCACTGAAGTTGAACCTAGAAGAAGTAAAAGAGCTAGGACTGACACAAGAGATCCTGATTTTGAATTTTATGCCGTAGAGGAAGAACCTTCTAATTTACAAGAGGCGTTCAGTTCTGCAGAGTCTAGTTTCTGGCAAGAAGCTGTAGATAATGAATGGGATTCTCATATGTCTAATGGAACTTGGCGTATAGTAGATTTACCTCCTGGTTGTAAGCCTATAGGTTGTAAATGGGTTTTGAAAAGGAAACTAAAGCCTGATGGAACAATAGAGAAGCACAAAGCCAGACTGGTTGCTAAAGGATTTAGGCAACGAGAGAACGTAGACTTCTTTGATACTTATTCTCCTGTTACTAGATTAACATCTATACGTGTTTTGATTGCTGTTGCCGCTGCTCATAATCTTGTTATTCACCAAATGGATGTTAAAACTGCCTTTTTGAATGGTGAACTAGAAGAGGAAATTTATATGGAACAACCTGAAGGTTTTGTAATTCCTGGACAAGAACAGAAAGTATGTAAGCTAGAAAAATCCCTTTATGGTTTAAAACAAGCTCCTAAACATTGGCATGAGAAATTTGATAATTTAATGATTTCACATAACTTCAGAATAAACGAGGGTGACAAATGCATCTATTATAAATTTGAGAATGATGTGTGTGTGATTGTTTGCTTGTATGTGGATGATTTGCTGATATTTGGTTCCAATTTATCTGTTGTCAATGAAACTAAAGGTATGCTTAGTTCGAATTTTGACATGAAAGATTTGGGTGAAGCTAGTGTAATCTTGGGAATCAAAATAACTAGAACTAGTAGTGGTATTTGTTTGGATCAATCTCACTACATTGAAAAAATTCTGATAAAGTATGAATATTTTGATTGTAAGCCTGCTTGTACTCCGTTTGATCCTAATGTGAAATTGTTTAAGAACACTGGAGAAAGTGTTAGACAATCTGAATATGCTAGTATAATTGGAAGTCTGCGTTATGCAACTGATTGTACAAGACCAGACATTGCATATGCAGTGGGAGTTCTGTGCAGGTTTACCAGTAATCCTAGTTTGGAACACTGGGATGCTATTGAGAGGGTTATGCGGTATCTGAAAAGAACCACAAACCTAGGATTACACTATAAGAGGCATCCCGCAGTCCTTGAAGGATTTAGCGATGCTAATTGGAATACTCTTTCAGATGATTCCAAGGCCACCAGTGGATATGTTTTTACTATTGCTGGGGGCGCTGTATCTTGGAGATCAAAGAAATAGACAATTATAGCCCAATCTACGATGGAGGCTGAATTGATGGCACTAGCAGCAGCTAGTGAAGAAGCAGGATGGCTGAAGAGTCTGTTATCAGACATTCCAGTATGGGAAAAACCGATACCAGCCACTTTGATCCACTGCGATAGTACCGCGGCTATCGGAGTAGTAGAGAACTGTTATAATAACAGTAAGAATCGACAGATACGTCGAAAGCACGACACAGTTAGAGAATTTCTCACAACTGGTGTTGTTAGAGTAGATCATGTAAGGTCTGAAGGAAATATAGCTGATACTTTGACGAAAGGATTAGCAAGAGAAAAGGTATGGAATATCTCTAAAAGTATGGGACTTTTGCCCGTGAGAAGTTGAGTCATTTGTAATGGATACCCAACCTAGAAATAGGTTCAAAGGGACTAGACGAAGTTACAAATAATATGATAGAGTCATGCATTCCCATAGCATGATATCCTGAAGTGGGAAACAGGTTGAGTGTTTAAACTCTTAATGATGTCTATAGCTCTTAAGTTAAGAGTGGGATATACAGGAGTATCCTTGATAGACTCACCTATATGAATGTGAAGGTGTGCCCGCCTTCTATGAGAACTTGGGCATTTCTCTAGATCGTTCGTTAAGAAAGGGATAAGCACATGGCCCTAATGTGCAAAATTAAGAACTTTACTCTAAGATATAGTTGTGTGTGTTGTATAATCTATTATTAGTTAGAGTTCAAGACGAGAGTCACTCTAGTTACCTGATACTTAGAAAGTTCAACACTATGTAGAGGTTCAAGTCGAAAGGCACCTTTGCTTATGCACAACTGTATAGCACTTGCTCAATGTTTTAAAATATAAGTGGGGGATTGTTGGGGTATATATTTAAAAACATAGTTTTGTAATAATATGCCAAAGTTAGAGAGATAGTATGGTGGCATTGTTTTGAGCTCCCACACTATAGGCATGGGTTCAATTCCCACCCCACACAATTTCACTAGGGTATATACTATATATTATATTACATTAGTCCGGGAGCGGGGCCTTGGGGGTCTTGGGAGGTCTGCTGATCCATAAACAATTTTTTTTGCTGTTTTTAACTTAAATTTTCAAAACGTATTAAGATAATTATATCATGATTAATTACAGTTAATGTTGAAATTTTAATACGGCCGTTTTTTTGCTGTTACAAAGAAATTTAATTGGCATTTAATCGAAAATTAATTTTCCATTAATTCCATTGATTCTTTTTGATTATAAAAAAAAAAAAACTGGTTTCTGGAAGAGAAAAGATAGAACGTTATTTTTATTTCGTCAAGTTTTCTGAGCAAGTGTTGTTGAAAGAGTTATTATTGATTCGATTTCTCAGTGCAGAGAAATCGAAAGAGATAAGCTGTTTTATCCCATAGGGTTTCGACAAAAAACTGACTGCTAGCACAATCAAGAGGCAGAGTCGCGAAACACCTTAAAGATAGCGACCTAGTACGCGACTCAGCGGTTTCTTTGTGTGATTTGATTATAGTGCTTTGTTTCCAACAATTTTAAGGTGATTCGTTTCTGCTATGGAGAATGAAAAGAAGCGCGTTGATGATACCAACAAGCCTTTCAAATTTGAAGGGTTGCATTTCAGAAGATGGAAGCTGAAGATGTTCTTTTATCTCAAACTGATGAAGCTGCATATGATTGTGTCGAGTGTTCATCCTGGAACCCTGGAACCTGCTGCTGATAAGACTGCTGCTGATAAGGCTGCTGCTGTTGCTGCTGGCGGTGGTGCTGCTACAGATCCACCTCCTACCGGTGGTGTTGAAGAAGTTGTTTCTCAAACTCCCGAGGAAAAACAAAAGGCCATCGACAAATGGATCGATAATGACTTTGATTGCAAAAACTACATTCTTAATGCATTATCTGACGATTTATATGAGTATTATTCAACTTTTGAAACTGCTAAAGATGTATGGGATGCATTACAGAAAAAATATGACACCGAGGAAGCGGGTTCAAAGAAATATGCTGTGAGCCGGTATGTGAGATACCAAATGGTGGATGATAGATCAGTTGTTGCACAGGCTCATGAACTTCAAAAAATTTACCACGAAATTGTGGCCGAAGGTATGAAAACTGATGAACAATTTCAAGTTTCTGTAATGATTGACAAGTTACCACCTAGCTGGAAAGATTTTCGTAATACTTTGCGTCACAAGACTAAAGAATTTTCTCTTGAAAGTTTGATTGTTAAGCTCAGGGTTGAGGAAGAAGCTCGGAAACAAGATAAGAAGGAAGAGATTCTCATTGTTTCTAACAATAAGACTCATCCGAATTTAAAACCGAAGAAAAGGGATATGAAACCTAACCCGAACCAGAAGAAAGGAGGAAGGCCTAATCAAAACAAGAACCAACACCCATCGAAAAATGGACAGAATTCCAATTCTGAATTTCTTTGTTATATCTTTAATAAACCAAACCACATGGCTAGGAATTGCAGATTTAACAAGGAAAAGAATAACGCACAAGCTAATGCTGTGGGTGACGTTATAATTGCCATGGTCTCTGATCCAGAGTTCTACATGGTTGGTGGATCTGATGGGTGGTGGATAGACAGTGGTGCTTCGCGTCATTGTTGTTTTGATAGGTCCATGTTTAAGACTTATGCTGAAACCAAGGACAAGAAAGTGTTATTGGGAGACTCCCACAGCACTATGGTGAAAGGTTCTGGTACGGTAGAGTTGAAGTTTACTTCTGGGAAGACACTCATGCTGAAAGATGTCCTTCACACTCCAGAAATGAGAAAGAACCTTGTTTCCGGCTATCTTCTCAACAAGGCTGGGTTGTATCAAACTATTGGGTCTGATATTTACACTATAACTAAGAATAAGAATTTTGTAGGAAAGGGTTATGCTACTGATGGAATGTTTAAGCTTAATGTTGATGCTATGAATAAAATTGATTCTTCTGCTTATATGGTTTGCAATTTTAATGTTTGGCATGGTAGGCTTTGTCATGTGGGTAAAAAGTTAGTAAATAACATGAGTAAGTTAGGTGTCCTCCCTGAATTTTCTGAAAATGATTTTGAAAAATGTGAATACTGTAGTCAAGCAAAAATAACCAAGACTTCACATAAATTTGTTGTAAGAGAATCGAAACCACTAGACTTAATACATTCTGATTTGTGTGAATATGAAGGTATCCTAACTAGAAATGGCAAGAGGTATATCATGACGTTCATTGATGATTGTTCTAATTATACTTATGTTTATTTGTTGAGCCATAAGAACGAAGCTATTGAAAAGTTTAAGATTTTTATTGCTGAAATTGAAAATCAATTTGGTAGGAAAATTAAGAGATTTCGTAGTGATAGAGGCACTGAATATGATTCTTCTCCTTTTACTGAAATTTATCAAACTAATGGCATTATACATGAAAGAACTGCACCATATAATCCTCAAATGAATGGGAGAGCTGAAAGAAAGAATCGTACTCTTACTGAATTGACTGTTGCTTGTTTGCTTAGCTCTGGTGCTGCTTCTCATTGGTGGGGTGAATGTTTGCTGACTGTTTGCCATGTTTTGAACCGCATTCCTAATAATAAAACCATGATATCTCCTTATGAACTTTGGAGAAATAGAAAACCTAATGTCTCTTATTTTAAAGTTTGGGGTTGCTTAGCTTTTGTTAGAAAACCTGATCCTAAAAGACATAAGTTAGAAAGTAGAGCTTATGAATGTGTTTTTATTGGTTATGCTCAAAACAGTAAAGCTTATAGGTTCTTTGATATTAATAATAAGGTTATTATTGAATCTATTGATGTTGATTTCTTTGAAGAGAGATTTCCTTTTAAATCTAGAAATAGTGGGGGTAATAGTGGGGGTTCTTTATCTAGTGTTTTACCTAGAGCTGATTCTGAACATAGATTAGAAGAACCTAGAAGTGCAGAAACTAGGATCACTGAAGTTGAACCTAGAAGAAGTAAAAGAGCTAGGACTGACACAAGAGATCCTGATTTTGAATTTTATGCCGTAGAGGAAGAACCTTCTAATTTACAAGAGGCGTTCAGTTCTGCAGAGTCTAGTTTCTGGCAAGAAGCTGTAGATAATGAATGGGATTCT